>NW_024082166.1:277073-306403 GCF_003009895.1 Hyaena hyaena
GATCAGTTGGCTGTATACTTTTGGGTCCACTTCTGAGTTCTCAATTCTGTTCCATTGGTCTATGTGTCTGTTTTTGTGCCAATACCATACTGTCTTGATGATGACAGCTTTGTAGTAGAGGCTAAAGTCTGGGATGGTGATACCTCCCGTTTTGGTTTTATTTTTCAGTATTACTTTGGTTCTTTGGGTAGTAATGACATCTTAACTATATTTATTCTTCCTATCCATGAGCATGGAAAGTTTTTCCATTTCTTTGTGTCTTCTTCAATTTCCTTCATAAGTTTTCTATAGTTTTCATCATACAGATCTCCTATATCATTAGTTAGGTTTATTCCTAGGTATTTTATGGGTTTTTGTGGAATTGTGCATGGGATCACAAGAGAGATCTTGATTTCTCTTTCTGTTGCTTCATTGTTGGTGTATAAAAATGCAACCGATTTCTGTACTTTGATTTTGTACCCTGCAACTTAGCTGAATTCTAGGATCAGTTCTAGTAGGCTTCTGGTGGAGTCTGTTGGGTTTTCTATGTAGAGTATCATGTCGTCTGCGAAGAGTGAAAGTTTGACTTCTTCTTTGGCAATTCTGATGCCTTTTATTTCCTTTTGTTGTCTGATGGCTGATGCTAGGACTTCCAACATTATGTTAAACAACAGTGGTGAGATGGACATCCCTGTCGTGTTCCTGATCTCAGGGGGAAAGCTCTCAGTTTTTCCCCGCTGAGGATGATGTTAGCTTAGGGCTTCTCATAGATGGCTTTTATGATGTTTAAGTAGGTTCCTTCTATCCTGACTTTCTCTAGAGTCTTTATTAAAAAGGGATGCTGTATTTTGTCAAATGCTTTTTCTGAATCTATAGACAGGATCATATGGTTTTTATCTTTTCTTTTATTGATGTGATGTATCACATTGATTGATTTGCAAATGTTGAACCAGCCCTATAACCCAGGAATGAATCTCACTTCATCTTCGTGGATAATTCTTTTTATGTGCTGTTGGATTCGATCTGCAAGTATCTTGTTGAGGATTTTTGCATCTGTATTCATAAAAGATATTGGCCTGTTGTTCTCTTTTTTGGCTGGATCTCTGTCTGGCTTGGGAATCAGAGTGATGCTGTCTTCATGAAATGAGTCTGGGAGTTTTCCTTCGATTTCTGTTTTTTAGAACAGCTTGAGAAGAATGGGTATTAATTCTGTTTTAAACGTCTTGTAGAATCCCCCAGGGAAGCCATCTGGCCCAGGGCTTTTATTTGTTGGGAGATTTTTGATAACTGATTCTATTTCTTCACTAGTTATGGGTCTGTTCAGATTTTCCATCTCTTCCTGTGTGAATTTTGGTAGTGAGTGCGTGTTTAGGAATTTGTCCATTTCTTCTAAGTTGTCCAATTTGTTGGCATATAATTTTTCATAGTATTCCCTGATAATTGCTTGTATTTCTCAGGGGTTGGTTGTAATAAGTCCATTTTCATTCATGATTTTGTCTATTTGGGTGCTGTCTCTTTTGTTTTTGAGAAGCCCGGCTAGAGGTTTGTCAATATATATATATATATATATTTTTTTTTTTTTTTTCAAAAAACCAACTCTTGGTTTCATTGATCTGTTCAATTGTTTCTTTGGTCTCTATGTTGTTTATTTCTGCTCTGATTTTTCCTATTTCTCTTCTGCTGGATTTAGGGCGTTCTTGTTGTTCTGACTCTAGTTACTTTAGGTGAGTTGTTAGATTTTGGACTTGCGCTTTTTCTAATTTCTTGAAATAGGCCTGGAGTGCAATGTACTTTCCTCTTAGGACTGCCTTTGCTGCATCCCATAGATTTTGGATTGTTGTGTTTTCATTTTCATTTGTTTCCATATATTTTTTAATTTCATCTCTAATTGCCTGATTGGCCCATTCATTCTTTAGTACGGTGTTCTTTAACCTCCATGTTTTTGGAGGTTTTCCAGACTTCTTCCTGTGATTGATTTCAAGTTTCCAAGCATTGTGATCTGACAGTGTGCATGGTATGATCTCAATTCTTTTATATTTACTGAGGGCTGATTTATGTCCCAGTATGAGATCTATCTTGGAGAATGTGCCATGTGCATTTGAGAAGAAAGTGAATTCCATGGCCTCAATATGTAGAGTTCTAAATATATCTGTCAGATCCATCTGGTCCAATGTGTCTTTCAAGTCCATTATTTCTTTAGTGATTTTCTGTCTGGTTGACCAGACAGAAATTGCTGTAAGCGGAGTATTAAAGTCTCCTGCTATTAGCACATTCTTTCTATAAGATTGTTTCTGTTTGTGATTATTTTAAATATTTTGGTGCTCCCATATTCGGAGCCACCACCGAATCATAGACATTTATGATTGTTAGTTCTTCCTGATGGATAGACCCTGTAATTATTATATAATGCCCTTTTTCATCTCGTTATCATCTTTAAAGTCCAGTTTGTCTGATATAAGTATAGCTACTCCAGCTTTCTTTTGATTTCCAGTAACATGATATAGATTTCTCCAGCCCCTTACTTTTAATCTGAAGGTATCTTCCAGTCTAAAATGAGTTTCTTGCAGACAGCAAATAGATGGATTTTGTTTTTTTAATCCATTCTGCTACCCTATGTCTTTTGATTGGAGCATTCAGCCCATTTACTTTCAGTGTTATTATTGAAATATGTGGATTTAGAGTCTTTGTGTCCTTAGTGGGGTTCATGCTTGTGGTGGTGTCTCTGGTATCTTTGTTCCTTGCAACACTTCCCTCAGAGCGTCCTCCTCAGGATATCTTGTAGGGCTGGCTTAGTGGTAACAAATTCTTTCAATTTTTGTTTATTTGGAAAGACTTTTATCTCTCCTTCTATACTGAATGACAGGCTTGCTGGATAGAGGATTCTTGGCTGCATATTTTTTTCCGTTCATCACGTTGAAGATCTCCTGCCATTCCTTTCTGGCCTGCCAAGTTTCAGTAGATAGTTCTGTCACCACTCTGATAGGTTTCCCTTTGTATGTTAGGGCCCTTTTCTCCCTAGCTGCTTTAAAAAACTCTGTTTGTCCTTATATTTGCCATTTTCACTATGATATGCTGTGCCGAAAATCGATTCAAATACATCTGTTGGGAGTTCTCTGTGCCTCTTGTATTTCAACGTTTACTTCCTTCCCTAGGTTGGGGAATTTCTCTGCTATAATTTGTTTCAGGACTCCTTCAGCACCTTTCCCCTCTCTCATCCTCTTCTGGGATTCCTATGATACGGATATTGTTGTGTTTGACCGTATCGCTGAGCTCTCGAACTCTTCTTTCATGTTCCTGGATCAGTTTGTCTCTCTTTTTCTCGGCTTCCTCTTTTTCTAAAATTGTGTCTTCTAATTCGCCTATTCTCCTCTCTGCCTCTTCAATTCATGCATTGGATGCCTCTCTTTTATTAATCATCACATTTATAGCATTTTTAAATTCATCACTATTTTTAAGCTCCATAGTCTTTGTAGCAATAGCTTCTCTGATGTCTTCCATGCTTTTTTCAAGCCCAGCAATTAATTTTATGACTATTGTTCTAAATTCTTGTTCAGTTAAGTTGCTTATATCTGTTTTAAGCAGCTCTTTAGCTGTCATTTCTTCCTGGAATTTCTTTAGAGGCGAGTTCTTCTGTTTCATCATTTTGGCTAGCTTTCTGTCTCTTGTTAGTTTTAAAAGCTTGTTATGCGCTCTGCACCTGCAAGTACTGCTATATTAAGGAAGGCTCATTGACTGTCCAAGTCCTGTCCATTCATAAAGTGTTCTTTTAATGTTGTCTCTTGGTCTCTCTTGTTGTTTGGTTATTTTATTTCCTTACTTGTAGTGGTATTTGAGACTCTCCACCATATGTACTTGGCTTGTTTCTTGAGGTAGCCTTGAAAAGAAAACAGAAAGACAAAACACAGGGGACAAAGGCAAGCAAATGCACAGACAAATGCAACAGACGAGAAACTGAAAGGGAAAAAGTAGAAAAAAGAAAAGAAAATAAGAAAGCAACAAAACAAAACAAAAAGACAAAGGACAATCTGAAAGCATAAAACCAGAATTTCCAGCTACAAATAGAAAGAAGGGTGTATGCAGTGCTGATGGAAGTGCACATACACAGAGAGAATTGTCAGGGTGGGGAGAAAGTGAAATTGCACAGCGATGAGGCAGAGAGACTAAGAGGCTTAATTCAGAGAGAGAAAGAGGAGAATATGGTAGGAGGGGAGGAGAAAGAAAGGAAGATAACGTTACTCAGAAAAACTATATAGTGTGATTACTCCAGAGAGAGAGAGATAGAAAGGTAGCAGTGTAGGTGTAGAATATACATCTAGAGAATGGATTAAATGTGACTGTTTAAGCAAACCAATGACCAGAGTGCCCAGTCTAGCAGAGGGGAGGCTATGAATGAGACAAGGGGAAAATATATCTGAATAGAAAGAATTGATCTAGCACTTTTCACGGCAGTGCATCCATGTTGGTCTTGCCCCCGGCTCCTATTAAAAAGAAAAAAAGAAAAAAAAGGAGCTCTCTAGCGGGGATGGGCATGGTTTGGTGTAGGCTGGTCTTAGCCTCCACTATGGTCCCACTGGCCACTCTCCGAGGTCCTGCCTTGGTGGCTGTGGGGAGTAAAATGGCAGTGTTCCAGTCCCCTGTGGAATCAAGCACCACAAATCACTCCCTCGAGTCTGATCTCCCTGTGCCACAGGTGCCGCCAAGATGGGCTGTGTTCTGTGTCCCAAGCCTTGCCTCGTTTCCAGGTCCCAGTCAGTGTGCTTTATTGATGCCTCCGAAACACAGTCCCACAGGTCAGGTGCTTCCCCACTGGATGTCGAGCCAGGAGAGTAGTGGCATAGTTTCAGGCCGGCCGCTTCGCTGCCACCAGGGATCCAGCCAGGAGAGCAGTGGCGCAGTTTCTCCTGGCGTCGCCTGGGACCAGGGCACCCAGTTCAAAGTCAGCACCCAAGCTAGAACTAAGATCACTCTCCGTCCCGAGCTCAAGTTTTCTCTTCTCCAGGGACAGTTCTATGAGCAGTTCCAGCCACTCTTTCTTTTCCCCTGGACTCACTGCGGCTCCCTGCAGAGGGGGCTCCCTCCCCTCCCTCCGCGTCTCTTGGTCACGGCCTGTTTTCATCTTCCCTAGTTCGCACTCAGGCACTTATGAGGTTGCCATCCCAGGGTACTCTGTCTCTTTTTCTTCCCAAACTCATGACGTTCAGTGTCCTATGGCTTCAGGCCTTCTCTGTTTGAGAGATGGGTGCAAGCGAAATGCACGGAGCTCCCTACTTCTCCGTCATCTTGCCTCCCCCGTCATTTTTTGACTGACTTATTTTGCTTAGCATAGTATACCCTAGTTTCATCCATGTTGTTGCAAATGGCAAGATTCTGTTCTTTTTAATGGGTGAGTAATATTCTATCGTGTATATATACCACATCTTTTTAATCTTTCTTTTTTTGTTACCAATAGTTTATTGTCAAATTAGTTTCCACATAACACCCAGTGCTCATCCCCACGAGTGCCCTCCTCCATGCGCATCCCCTCCTCCCACCTACATCCATCAGTCCTCAGTTTTTGTCAGCATTCAAGAGTCTCTCATGGTTTGCCTCTCTCCCTTTCCCCCACCATTTCCCCCCTTCTTCTCCCCCTTGTTCCTCAGTTAAGTTCCTCCTAATCCTCCTATATGTGCAAACATATGATATTTGTCCTTCTCTGCCTGACTTATTTCGCTCAGCATAACACCCTCAAGGTCCATCCATGTTGCTACACATGGCCAGATTTCATTCTTTCTCGTTGCCATGTAGTATTCCATCGCATAGATAAACCACATCTTGATCCATTCATCTGTTGATGGACACGTAGGCTCTTTCCATGTTTTGGCTATTGTCGAGTGTGCTGCTATGAACATTGGGGTACATGTGCCCCTATGCATCAGCACCCCTGTATCCCTTGGGTAAATTCCTAGCAGTGCTATTGCTGGGTCCTAGGGGAGTTCTGTTGTTAGTTTCCTGAGGAACCTCCACACTGTTTTCCAGGGGGGCTGCACCAGTTTACATTCCCCACATCTTTTTAATCTATTCATTAGTTGGACACTTGGGCTCAAAGGCTTCTTGATGGCTTTATCCCTTAACCATATTTGTCCTAGAAGCCACCTCTATTGACATAAAATTGCAAACAGAGGTTTTAAAAAGCATACAGCAGCCACCTTTAACAAAACCCAACTTGTAGTCACCCACAAATTCAAAAGGTAGTCCTCCAAAACCAAATGGCCCTTGGCTACAGCTCAAGGGATAAACTATGCTTTATTAAAACAGAATGTTATGTATATCCTCCAGATTACCACAAAAATGTGACAGGGTTACTAAAAGACCTAAATATTTAAATTGATTCTTTAAAGGATCCCTCCTTCAGTGATTGGTTAAACTCTGGGACTGGAGGAGGATTTTTGTCAACTATCAGTGGACTCTTACTTGGGCTTCTTTTTCTTTTTGTTATTTTAATTATGTTTTCCTGTTTTCTCCCATGCATCTCCACCTGGTGGTGAGATTCCTTCACTGCCATAACCTCAAGCTGATAGATGATCCTTTCTAGTCAGGGAAATCCATACGTGTGGTCTACCTTGGATTCAGCTTCCTCTGCCTTTTGTAATTCCTCCATACAAGTTCCCCAATGGACGAATTTTGACCCACAAGTAGGGACACCTCTACACCACTATTCATCAAGAAGAAGTTACAGAAGATAAGACCTTCCACTCTCAGGAGGCTTAAAGATTTAAGGGTCAAAATTGTTCAGACTTCTTTTAGGCAACAGTCTTGAGCAGTGGAAACTTGAGCGAGGCGAAAGGGCCCACAGCAACCACCTGACAGACCCATCAGGTGACTCACACAGTCCCTAACTGACCAGTGGGCTACTTACAACGTGGCACAGCTACCAAAAAAGGAAATGAATTCCATACATCCCCTTAAATACCCACTGCCTCATTGTAGACAGTCTCTCCTCTGCTGTCCTGCTTGCCGCTCCTTTCTGGTGTATTCAGTGAACTTCTAGCACCTTTGTTTTCCCTCCGGTGAATCCTTTCACTGCGCCACATTTCGGGGCCCCCATTTGACAAGAGGGACACACACCCAACCGGTGATTTTGATGAATTGGTGGAGGCTGAGTGTGATTTAGTACGAAAGCAGAAACTCCTGGGGCCACAGTCTTAAAGGTACCTGTCCATGTTTCCATGGATAACAATCCTCCAAAAAGTCCACCAGGTTTTCATAATGAAGAGCCAAGGAAAAAATTTTCTTCAAAGCTCTGGCAGAGGGAGGGGAAGAATAACCATTTGGAATATGCCCTGAGCATTCAATATAATAAAGACCTACCCTCCGGGACAAACACTTTATCAGAGGCTTATCCCATCTAGAGAAAAGGACAATTACTCGACTCCAGGCATCTTTAGCCTTCCTCTACCGCCTGTGGGGAAGATAAAAAAGCAGTTGTGGGCATGACAGTCTAGAAACACTGGTCCACTAAAAGGCTGAGATTTAATCACAAGTTTATAGAATGTTCTCCTCGCCCGCACGTTACCATCACATTAATAAGCCTTCAGAATAACAACAGCAGATTATAGTTGAAAGAGCTACAAGGTACCGTCAATATTGAAGGAGGAGACAAAAACAAGGACAGTGGAATCTGAACCTTCTGGCACCTGTAACGGCAACAAACATTAAGCAGCCCAAATCCTAGCCGGAATAACATAGCATCACACTAAAGGCTTTTTATCTCAGTTCCTATACCCATACATAGGTCTGGCTTCCAACAAAAATTAGAAGGCACACCAAAACACTTGCGCGCGCACCCCCCCACCCCTGCAAATTAAAAACAGTCTGAAGAGACAAGCCCACCTCATAGCTAGACTCAGGTAGGACACAGATTTTGGAATTATCAAACAGGGAATTTATTTATTTATTTTAGGGAGAAATCAAGAGCGGGTAGAGGCAGAGAGAGGGAGAGACAGAATCCCAAGCAGGGTCCACACTGCCAGCACAGAGCCTGATGGGGGGCTCGAACTCACAAACTGTGAGATCATGACCTGAGCAGAAATGAACTGAGGAGCCATCCAGGCGCACCCCAAATAGCTTTAACTATTTAACTATTCTCATTTAACTCTTACTTCTATTTTATGTTTTGAGAAAACTGTGAAGACAAGGCCTCCAGTACACTGGAGACGGAAATCCAGCTCTCTCCCACAGGGCCTGCCCTTACTCCATGAGTCTCCACCACTCTTCGCCCAAGCATTTGTTAGTACCCATTTCCTTGTCCTCTGCCAATCCCATGCTGTTTCTGTAGGGAAACCAAGCATCATTCCCTGAGGCTGTGAACTGTTCATCCTTCTTTGCCTTTAAGATATCAGAAGAGGGGCGCCTGGGTGGCTTAGTCGGTTAAGCGTCCGACTTTCGCTTAGGTCATGATCTCGCGGTTTGTGGGTTCGAGCCCTGCGTCGGGCTCTGTGCTGACTGCCATCTCGGAGCCTGGAGCCTGTTTCAGTCTGTGACTCCCTCTCTCTCTGACCCTCCCCTGCTCACGCTGTCTCTCTCTCCTAGAAATAAATAAAACATTAAAAAAAAAAAAAGATATCAGAAGAAAAAATATCAGGCATGTAACAATAGCGACCAGCAAGCCACAGAAAGGATATTGCACCTACAGAAATCTCGGGCGCCTCTGTCTTCCTCCTTCTTTCCTGGTCCTGCTCAGAGTTGTCTCGTTGGCAGGCAGCCGCCTGTGAAATGTGCACATTTCAAAGCAAATGGCTCCAGGAGCTTGTAATTGCTGCCAAACGTGTGTGGATTTTAATAGCCCATTTTCATTAGCCTTGTGTGAAATCACCTGTCTCTGTGTTGTTACCCAACTTAATTGTCAATTATGGTGATTAAGTTTGGCTTTCACTACCATCGCTGGCAATCATTAGTATTATCTCTGAGGCTGAACGGAGGGGAAAAAAATCACTCCAGAAAAAGTCATTCTGTAGGTGAAGGCAAGTATTTTGGTGTCAGTGAAAAAGGTGGCGGTTTTCTTTATTCAGGCTGAACCGAATCTGAACCTAGCTGTCATTTCCAATCTGCGTTTAGATGTCTTGGGATCAATCGCCTCTCATCTGTCACTTGGTTTTGTGTCACCAAGGAGAGGTTCCTGATGTCCATCCCTTTCTGGTTCTCTAGAGGTGTGCCCCATGGCTAATTAGGAAACTGGCTAAGATAATACCTTTAAAGTGCTTTCAGTAATGTTGATGATTCTAAGTATAATAGGTGGAGACCCGGAACATTTTGGGTGTGGCACAGAAAGTGTGGCCAGTGAGAAACATGAGATTTTGACCGCTGATTTTTTTCTACGTTCCTCAGCCCTGTAAAGTTTTGAACACCTTGCCTTGGCTTCCTATATATAGAATCACCTGATTGTCTTAACTAATCATTTACTTTTTCCTGGAATTTGGAATGAACAGTAATGAAAATCAAGTAAATCGTCATTTTTTCTCCTCCCTTACACATCTAAATTTAGTAAAATACCCAAACCCATTTCTGCTATGCTTTTATGGGATTTCAGGACATGATAAAATAATGAAAGACATTAAAGAATGATATTAGATGTCACCTCTAGGATTTGAACGCCATGTGTATCCCCAAGGTTTCTAATACTCTTAAGATTTGATGGTTTCCTTGATCTTTCCAAAACACTTTGAGGAAATGAAGAGATTTTTTATTCTAATTTAATGGGAAGAAAAAAATTAAGTCATGCAAGCTTAAGGGATATAGAGAGTGAATTAGTAACTGCTGCCTTGTGGGATAGAGAGGGAACAATCCCACACTGTCCTTGATAAAAGCACCCAAGTCCGTGACATAGCAAAGGCCCTGTGGCAAGTCTACACTGAGGCTGTGAAGAATTATAATGGAACTAGTTTTCTGAATAGCTTGTCCTCTCTTTTGATTTTCCCATTCTCATTTACTGTTGTTTTGAGTTTTTTTTAAAGCTCTGATTGTAACAGATACTTATCATTATCACTGATCTTCTAAACCCCCTGTACTCAAAATTAGTGTCAGTGTCTTCTTAAGCTTCATGGCCACCTTCCCATACACAGTAGAGGACTGGGATCTGAACTGTTACGGGGTTTTCTAATTTATATGAATATGTGTTTCTCTTGGGATATGAAGTGATATGTATATATATATATATATTTTTAATTTTTGAGAGCAAGAGAGACAGAGCATGAGCAGGGAAGGGACAGAGAGAAAGGGAGACACAGAATCTGAAGCAGGCCCAGATATCAGTACAGAGCCCAACGTGGGGCTCGAGCTCACAAACCACGAGATCATGACCTGAGCCGAAGCTGGATGCTTAACCAACTAGCCACCCAGGCACCCCTGAAGTGACATTTTTATTTTCCCAAAAAGGAGACCATAATTTAAAATACCACCTAGGAGGGGCATCTGGGTGGCTCAGTTGATTGAGCATCTGACTTCATCTAGGGTCATGATCTAATGGTTCTTGAGTTCGAGCCCTGTATCTGGCTCTGTGCTGACAGCTCAGAGCCTGGAGCCTGCTTAGGATTGTGTCTCCCTCTCTCTCTCTCTCTCTCTCTCTGTCCCTCCCCAGTTCACGCTCTCTTTCTTCCTCCAAACTAAATAAGTACTAAGATAAAAAATTTTTAAAAAATACCACCTAGGAATAAAGGAAGACAAAGTACAGCTCAAATATTTTCTCTTCTGAAGCTTTTGCTAGCCTTTCATCTCTCACATCTCCAGGACAAAATACATCACTCTCTTTTCTATGTTCCCATTCTACTTTGTCCTACATGGATTACATTATGACCATATTTTATTATAGTTTTTTGTTGTAGGATCCAAACTTGTTGTCTTCAAATTTTGGTCAAGAGAAAACTATTTTTTCAATCGCGTAAGTAAGGAGGAGGGTGATGAAGAGAAACAATTCAAACACCCGAGAACTGTGAAGGGTGAGTTGCTGAACTCACAGTGTAAGGGAACTTATAGGGTACCTCACAGTGAACTGGCTCAAAAAAGAATAAACTGCTCTGATAACTTGGTTGTACTGTGAAGGCTGAGTGGTTTCTTTACTGGACAGCACCCCGTACAATCACGGATCCCACGTAGGCTTGTGAAAGGTTGTGCTTTGTGATAGGAAGGAGACTAAGTCTAATCAAATAATTTCTTATTTTCCTATACAATGTATGTATCTCCTGTTAGAATAAGTTCTGTATTGTACTAATTCTTCCCCATCACCTCGCACAGTGACTGGCCCAAAGAGGCCAGTAACAAAGGTCTGCTAAACAGGCTCAAAGTATCGGACTCCACCCCCATAACTCCATAAGTCAATTTTCAAATTAGAGTTGAGGGGGAAACAATGTAAGATATTAATTTTCTTCTTTCAAAGTTTGCAACCTTACTGGGTATTCAAGGCAGTGAATGAAACAAGGCATAATAATATTTGATATTAGGATCTCAAATTCCAGCTGACTTCTACCTTTATTTTTTTCATAGAACCTGTAACTTCTCTCAAGAGGCTGGCAGGACAAGAGGTTGCTGTTTCTAGACCTCGTTTAGCTTCTCTTTTGTGCTCATGGAATCTGTTTCTCTCTGGCTATTTAAATTTAGAGCTGCCTGTAAGATTTCAGACCCCAGTACCAAGTGCTCCCAGTGTATCCCTGCAGAAGTTCCCTGATTCAACCATCTCTGCCAGTTGGGGTTTCTGAGGAAATGAACCAAAGCCGGCAGTGGTTGCCATGGTGATCAAGTCTCTATGGCGTGAAGTCAGGGGAGCATCCATTTGAAGGAACGGGGGGGGGGGGGGGGCCATATTCTAGTAGGATGGCCATCCGCTAAGAATGAAGTGGTCCTGACAAAGGAGTGGGGTTGGAGTTGGGGGTGGGCTGTCTTAAGGATTATGGAGAAAATTGGAATAGATCCTATGAGGGGAGTCAAAAAACAGTAAGTAAAGTAATTGTGTGAAAAGCAGTGAGAACCCAGCCCAGGAGAGATTGCATGTATCAGAGTGGACCTGGGATTATGGCTTTTTGTTTACTTACAGAAATTCTGAGCAGCCAGGGAGTGGCAGACATAAGGAATAAACAGACATAAAGGATTACCCAGGGCTGAGTATTGGCAAAGAAGATACACAAAATATGTGTAGATCAAACACACCTGTGAAACATAAACACACCTCAGATTACTAAGAGCTACACTGTCAGAAGTCTTTGCTTGAATAGTTTGCCACAGAATGAAAAGACTTAAGTGTGATAGAAAGCAAAACCTTTTATTATTGCAGTAATAATTCCTAAATCACGGGGTTATTATGAAAATAAAATTTAAAATTTATTAGTAGGTGCTAACAGATTGCCTATTATATACTTTATGTTCAGTAAATTCTTGTCTACATATTTAAAAAATTATTCTTTCAGATTCTAGTGTATGTCCAGTCTTAAGCCATAGACTGGCAACATTTCTTCAAAGAGCTCATAGCCCTTAAAAAGATGTGATGAACTCACCAAATAGTCCCATCAGGTAACTTAGAAACAGGCCGTATTAACTTCGTGATATAAAATAGCAGTGTTGACCTCTAGAAGACAGTCAAAGCCCTCTTGGCCTCTTTGTGATTTGGGATCCAGGAAAACTCTCTACCCTAAGGAGTCTAGATTTGGATTGGCCAGTTGCCAGCAGGTGAAGCTCTTGAAGAAAACAGACTCAGCATACACACATGTGGTATTTCCTCTTCTCTCCTTTTGCTTCCTTCCAGGGCAGCTGCCACCATCTTCTTTCTTTTCTCCCACACGAATGCCAGATCTAGTGCTTAGGATTGAGAACCCAAGGCAGACAGCATTGGAGGCCAAGTCCGTGAGTCCATGTGGGAGCTACATCAGAGACTTGTCTTTCCCTTGTTGTCATTATGATTGCCAGATCTGGGATTGAGGACTGGGTTTGTGGAAGGTATGAAGAGCAGGCCAAACAGACTTTTTTCTTTCCAGGCCAGTCAAGCCAACTTAACTAAGAGAAAGGATTTCTCTCAGGGTAGGTAGGCCACTGGAATTTGAGAATGAATCTATTGGTATTACATAGTGTTTCTTTACCTTTATTTGGTTCACTTTGTCCTTTGTCTATTAGAATCTTTTCAATGGAGGGGTCAAGGAGAAGGGGCAGGGGTTGATCATCCCTGAAACTCCTTAATAAAATACGATTTTAATACGATATCAATGTCACTCCTTAAGAGGATCTCCTTTCTATCATGTGCCAATACCTGGTCCAATATTCATCCTATCTCTTGAATCTCAATTCTTTCACCAATAAATGAGGCTGCAAAGATGTAAGTTGACTTGAATCTCAGCTATGGAAGGGAGTGTTTATTTTTCAACCTGTCTTTTTATCTACAGGTTGGTAAGTAATTTGAAGAATCATGTTCTGTTTATTTTTTTATGCATCATATCACTGGTTTAGTGTCTCTTGCATCATACCTGTTGCATTAGTACCTTGCATAGTACCTAGTACCTGTTTGTTGTACCAGAATAAGAACTTCTCAAAGTTGGAAGGGATCTGAGAGGTCACAGAACACAATCCCACATCCAGGGATAAATCTCCTCTCAAACCTCCAGGGCAAGTGGTCCTCAGCCTCCTCACGGATGCTTCTAGAGATGGGGAGCCTGCTGTCTCACACATTAGCCCATCCTATTGTTGGACAGCCCTCACCGCTGCAAAGTGCTCCCTTATCTTGTGTTGAAATTTGTCTCCCTGTGAGGCTTACTCATTGTGCTTCTTGATGGATTCAGAAACACACATAGTCTGTTCCCAAATTCCTCTCATAGCTCTTCAAGTATTCAAAGCAGCTTTTATGTCATCTGGGTTTGAATATCCTCCATTCTTTTATATGCTTTTCAAAGGAAAGGTCTTTCAAGATCCTGTATTTCCTTCCCCTTTGGGGGCCTGGTTGGTCAAAATTTCTCATAAATTATAAAGCGTGGAATGAATCCCACACAACAGTGAGGTAAAAGCAGCAGAGAATCCAGTGGACAAATCTTCCACTCATGTAGGTACGAACACTTAGCTTTTCTGGCAGTGGTTATATTGACTCCTGTTTAACTTATAGCCAGTGAAAACACATGCTTCATCTCAGATAAACTTCTGTGGAGTCCAGGGTGACCTATCCCAAACTTGTGCACCTGGACTTGGAGACCAGGTAAATGTCTTTATAATTAATCCTTATTAATTGACTGTGTCTATGCAGTCAAATTCTCTATCACTGTTGACTGTCCCTGTGGATCAAGCCTACTGAGATATTTTTAAACCCTGGTTCCATTAGGAATGTTGTTCCCTTTCTCAAGTGTTGTTGTGAAGATTATCTGAAATAGTGCATGCAAAGCACATAAACACCCTGAACGTAGTAGGTACTTAATAGCAGTTCATATTATTGAAGTCAACTTACTGATGGGTCAAACTGGATAGATTCCAAGTTTTCTACTAGTTCTGGAAATTCTGGGATTTTATTATTTTTTTAGGATAATGAGGTAATTTAGAACTCAGTTTATTACTCAGTGTAACATTTTTATTTGTTGCATGTTTTTGTAAAGAGTAGAAGTAACACGTCTGAGGCAAACCACAACTGGCTTATCCTACCTCCATAACTGGCTTAGCCAAATGAAATAAACAGTAAGGCCATCAGATGAATAAGTGTCACCAGCAGTAAATTCTTTATGAAGGGAAAAGACTGAGAAAATACACAGAAGCACTTATCAAGAATAATTAAGAAGCATCAAGTTTAATGCTGGGAGCAAAATTGGACACTATAAATAAAACATGATGCCAAAAGAGACATTTCTGTAGTTAATGCAAATCTGAGTCAAAAATGAAATAAGTTGATATATGTAGGTATATAAAATGAGTGAAATATAGTTTTCATGAGTGACTTTGAGCTGGTTGCATTATTAGGGCTCTGGAAGTTGCCCCCAAGTCAGTAGTGCCAAATTTCGCAAAATGTGACTCTAGGCCTTTGTATATACAAGAGATTCACCTGGGGTGCTTGTTTAAAGTGAAGACCCTGATATTGCCCCAAACCACTGAGTTGAAATTGCTAGAGACTGGCCTGGGAATCTGAATTTTAACAGATTTTTCCAGTTGATTCTGGTGCACACTGAAGACTGAGAACATTTGCAGGATAGCAAGTGACCAGAGGGCCAAGGACAGCCACCGCAGGGAGGATGGAGAGGGAACTTGACCACACCTACCTTCACACATCTACATAGGCCTTAAATCACCTCCTTGGAAGATATATACTCTGAATGTTTCCTTCATTCTGGACCATAGAGGACACCATATGGAGAAGCTGGGGTCTTCACAGCCATCAGACGTCTGAAATGCCTCGGCAGGATAACCTACCCAGGAGTCAGCTAATTCCTAGAGGCCAGAAAGTCACCACCATTGCTAACCCTGTACATCCAAAGAGCACTTGGAAGAATTAATTATCTGGAGTGCATTGGAATTAACTTCCTGGATCACAATGTGGGACTGTGTTCCTGACCCACTGGAGTTCCGAGCCAGCTGTTATGTCTGTCCCATGTAACTCTGCTGTTCTGGCTAGTAGGAATGGGGATGGACACCTACTGAGGCTGTGACAATCAGGTCTTCTGATTGGAGTTGGTTCTGAAGCTGGTTACAACTTGCTAACTTATCTGGTTAGAAACAACACATACATTTAAGATCTGTGTCCACTCTGTGTACAAAGGAAGAGAGGAAACGAATTGTAGAGAAGAAAGATATGATGTAGAGATGAGATGTGCATATAGATAAGAAGAAAGCGAATGAGCAGAGAGGAAAAGACAATAGTTCTTGCTTCCAGCTCCTTCCTCAGGTCCCACTGCCTTTCTTACCCTTGGTTTAATGAGAGACTTCTGAATCCTTCTCCCAAATCTTCCCATACTCCTTTTTTATAATATATGGATTCAAGGAACTTTCTATTACTTTCAATGAAAAGCATCCTAATTAGTTAAGCCCATTTTGCCACAAATCCATTTATCCTTTCTCAGCACCCAGTAAGCAATCTTGTCCTGTTATCTATCTTACATCTCTGTGTTCTGTGTTTTTGACTTAATTTCCCACAGTTGCTCTCTCACCTAGAGTTTCTGTGGACTCTGTCATAAGATAAACTCTTCTCCATCTTTTTTTGTTAAAATTTTAAATGTTTATTTATTCTTTAAAAAAAATTTTTTTTAAATGTTTTATTTGTTTCTGAGAAAGAGAGAGAGACACAGCGTGAGCAGGGGAGGGTCAGAGAGAGAAGAAGACACAGAATCTGAAGCAGGCTCCAGGCTCTGAGCTAGCTGTCAGCACATAGCCTGACACAGGGCTCGAACTCATGAACCACGAGATCATGACCTGAGCCATAATTTGGACACTTGACTGACTGAGCCATCCAGGTGCCCCGATTCTCCTCCATCTTTAACTGATTTATTGCTTCCTTTAGGCTTTATTTGAAGTCCAGTTCTCCCCTAGAGTCTAACAATTCTCTGTGGTCTGCTGGAGAAGAGGCTACTCTTTTCATATGCCTGTCAAGAGAAGAATGAGATCACTAAGAATAGTTTAGGCCAATCATGATTTATTCTGTAGGTTGGGGTGGAGGCTTATTTCCCTGTGATTAAAGAATGTCCTCTGGAAGTTTATCTGGGAAGAAGTAGGAGATTGGCTCTAGTGTAAGCAATGGTCTATATTTGAGATATCCCTCACTGTCCCCTATCCACCTCATGTGCACACATGCACGCAAGTGCAATCACACACACACACACACACACACACACACACACACACACACATTTCATTCTCTAGCCACACTAGCATTCTTATACCTTTGAGCTTTTCCGTATGTTGTTCCTACTGGCTGATAATTTTTTTACCTTCTTCTTCACCAGACTAACTCCTACTCATGCTTTAGGTCTCACAAAAGTGTCCTTCACTCTGGAAGTTTTCCCTGATAACTCCAAACGTCCCCTTTTCAGTGCCTTTCCCTGTCTTCACACTTTCCCACCTTAAAATACTGCTGGTTTAACCATCAGTCTTTCCTAAAGACTCTAAGTTCCACAAAAGCAGGGACTTTATAATTCTTGTTCACTCTCTCCCAGGACACATGATAGACAGAGGGAATGTTGCCTTACTTTGTATTCCCTGTAGCTAGAATGGTATTAGGTCCATCATGGCAAGAATTCTATAAACAGGGGTGCCTGGATGGCTCAGTCAGTTAAGCATCTGACTCTTGATTTTGGCTCAGGTCATGATTTTATGGTCGTGAAATTGAACCCCACATTGGGCTCTGTGCTGGGCATGGAGCCTGCTTGGGATTCTTTCTCTCCCTCTTCCTCTGCCCCTCCCCCACTTGTACTCTCTCTCAAAAATAAATAAATAAACATTTAAAAAAAGAATATATTGACACCCAGGTTTCCATAATATGAGGACACATCTGAAATCCTGAGAGATAAGGAGATCTCAGATCGATGCCACAAGAAAACATGAAGGAGTTTTGCAGCTACAAAAGAACAGTAATGCATTGTTTTACAATGAGCTGATTGCAGAACTGAGGGAATTTTTGGGGTGAGAGTCTGCCTCTTGACCTGAAGATACAGGACACACTCAGCAAATGTCTGGGCAGTATGACAGGAGCTAACATGCTTGTGCTTATCTATGTCACTCAGTGGATAAGTACCCCTCTATGGCTTCCCCTTCTCTGGATATTCATATCTGGAGCAGGGAATGGAGAGTATATTTGTCTCCCAGTCTTAAAATCCTTCTTCTCTCGCTTCTCTTTCTCACTACTCCCCCCAGGACAAGCAATGGTGTCTTTTCTTTCTTCTAGGTATATTAGACAAGAAATTGAATTTAGTCAAGGCAGGAAGATTTTGATTAGGTTTCTACCTGGAAATGCTATGCAATATGGTATAAGATAATAAGGAGCAAATAAGAAATAAGATAATCATGGGAGAATAAGAGAATAGATGGCAAGTGAGAGGCAAGTAAGATAATAAGGGGCAAACATCAAAAACTATGTAGAATGTGGGGTGCCTGGGTGGCTTAGTCGGTTAAGCGTCCGACTTTCGCTTAGGTCATGATCTCGCGGTTCGGGGGTTCGAGCCCCGCGTCAGGCTCTGTGCTGACTGCCGGCTCAGAGCCTGGAGCCTGTTTCAGTCTGTGACTCCCTCTCTCTCCGCCCCTCCCCTGCTCATGCTGTCTCTCTCTCTCCTAGAAATAAATAAAAAACATTTAAAAAAAACCTATGTAGAATGTTATCAGTCAAGATTGGCCCTTTATTGGAGAGAAAATAATGTAGCCAATTGTTTTCTGAAATTTTCCTTCATACCTATGTTTCATAATCATCTATGTCATGGCCCTGTGTACAGGTGACACAAAGAGAATGATTGTCAAGATTTCTATTATGTTATTTCTTAAATAAATATTTAAGAAATATTATTTCATATTTCTTAAAACAGAAGCAAAATTCCTCATTTAAATAGCCAGCATTTTAGGTATATGGAAAGTACAAGATTCAAATAAGTCAAACATTTAGGTAAAATCAGGAATCTTTCTCACGTTATCTATCACTGATCAGTTTAAATTTGTTTCATGTTCTCAGGCTTTGACAAAAATTTTCTTCTAACTTATTTGAGTTCTTATATTGCTTTCACCCCCAGTATATTTTACTGGGATAAATCAGGGGTTTTAGGAGATCATGATTTCAAAATTTACCTGTCTGCCACCACTTCTCTCGGTCCAAACCACAAATGACTTCTCTACCCTACTTGCCTATTTGACTCTTAGGACTGAATGTAGACCTAGTCTGCCTTCCTCTCTGGTTCTTCTGCTCCCCTTTCTTTTATTTCTTCTCTTACAGAGTGAGTGGAAAGAGAACAATTAGCCATGTTAATTGTTTGTATCAAGAGTGTGAACCTCTGGGACTATCTTTTTCATGATAAGGGAATAATATTTTAACCTCCTCTAAAAAGAATAGGAGCCATGTCTCTTCAGAAACAGCTTTTTCTCACGAGGAAACCCTTAATTTTGCACACAATTATTTTTCATAGCAATTGCTCCATGAAGTTGGTGCAGAAACAAAGTGCTTTAGTTAGAGGAACCATGTGCCTTTTCATATAAGATGAGCTTTAAGGAAAAAAAACACGAAAATTGAAAATTTGGCAATGCTTTACAGCAAATATGCTCAGTAATTCCATCCTACCACAACCCTCCATGAAGAAAGTCAGATGAACACTCATGTGCCACGATCACAGCTTTTTTTCTTTTTCTTTCTTTCTTTTTTTTAGTTTCTAATTTGATTTTTCTCCCCAACTCCAAAAAAAGTGCAGAAATATCAAAGGCTGCCAGCAAAATGTCTAGTTGAGCCATTGAGTCACTCCACCGTTGGGAAAATACGATTAGCCTCCTCTGCATCCAGAGTCATTTACAGGAGCTCTGGGAGTGGCCATGTGAGAAGCCTCCTTTTCGCTCACTCACTTACATTCAGTATTCTTTCCTAGGAGTTCCTACCTCCTGTGTGTATCATAGGATGAGTCCCTGGAGGACATGACCCACAGGTTTTCCACAGTCACCTGTACCTGCCTTTTGGGTTATTAAACTGAGCCAAATGATTCCACGGGAGGTGAATGAATATCAGAAAGAGAACATTTTCTTTACGTTATTTCAGTAGAGGTCCATGTTTTCAGAATACAGTCAAAAGTTGCTCGTAGAGACCCATTCTTTTTCTAATAATTTATATTTATCACTTGATGTTCTAAACTAGTGATTTGGTCTCTTTCTCCTCACATTTATGTAGAGAGGATACTTGAGTAAGAAGAGATAGAAATATTAACAAGAGCTAGTATTTACTGAGTACTCTATGTCCCAAACTCCATGCATTATTCACTCAATCCCCCAATATTGCTGTAGGTTAAATACTATTATTATCTCTATTGCACAGATGAGGAAGCTGAGGCTTAAATAATAACCTGCCCAAGGTCAAGTAATTATCATAACTGAGATATAGACCTAGGATAAGACCTTTACATTATCCTCCACTGAGCTCCTTCACAGTCCCTGGCTGGTATAAGATATGGCCAAGGGCTCTGGCTGGGACTATGGTTCTGCCTCAGAGTATCTAGACTCTTCTGAATGGGGCCACTAGGAGAAGCTGAGAGTTTTGCGCTATTATCTAAGGGTTAGTAAGGCAAACAAAGGAAACCAGGAAGATAGAAGGGGCTCCTTACCTACTTACCCAAGGCTGGTAGTTTCATTCATACCTCTCCACTTCACTTACTCTAGGAGCTGGGGTGGAGGGTCTTTAAAGGTTACTGTTAAATTTTGCTTTTTATTTTGGCAGACACCCTATGCATAACCTGTATTGAGTTGAATCCCCCTTTTCATTTGAAGGGTTCAATGAAGTACAAGGATTGTTTTACGCTTATAAAATAGATTGGTGACAGATAGGTGCAGTATGAAAATTACCCCATCCTAAATCCTCATGGGAATAATCTTTTCTCTTGCTTTGTAGGTTGGGGTTAGCTAGTATAGCATGGAGGGCAAGGTAGAAAAGTGTGTTTCAACTACACGATGCTTCAGAAAAGCAAATGCCCTGCCAATGTGGTGATTCACTGCCAAGTTGCACAGTTCTGAAAGGAATCAATTGAGTTATCCTGGGCACAATCTTTAACCAGCCCTCTCCCTTTTCATACATACATATTCATCACTTTTATCAGAAGATAATCCATTCTGGAAAGGCAGCTGCTTTCTAAATAAATTGCTGTTTCTTAGCAGCTGAATCCAACAGGCTGTTTTTCTCACTTCAGTGAATTTGTTCTGACAACAGTGCATGCCAGTTATTTGCTCTTTTTCTTTCATGATTTGGTTTTATTATTAATCTATTCATTATGTTTACTGGCTCTGTCCATTGTTTGAGAGTCTCAGTGCATATTTACAAGTGCAATAAAAAGAGACAGCCTCAGCCATGATAGCTTATAGTCTAATAGGCAAGCCAGACAGAAAATGATCCTTCTCTCTTCTACCTCTGACTAAAACTATTTGTGGTCGACTATTTGCCAGATTAGCTAATGCAGCATGGTCTAGTCAAATAACGAGATGATGTAGCAAAGAATGACTTTTCCCCACCTAATTCAAATTCAAGGGTTAATTGTTCTGTTTAATAATTCACATACCCCAGAATTTCACTCTTAGTTAAGAGTACAGTTCAGTGGCTTTTAGGATTTCATCACCACTATTTAGTTCTGAAACATTTTTATCACACCAAAAAGAAACTCTTACCCAGAGCAGCTACTCTTCTTCATGTCTGTCACTCCCCATGCCATGGTAACCACAGACTTGCTCTCTGTATCTATGAATTTGCTTATTTGGGACATTTTCCATAATGGAGTAACATAACATGTGACCTCTTGTGTTTGGCTTCTCTCAGTAAGCATAATGTTTTTAAGGTTCATCTATGTTGAAGCATGTATCAGTATTTCAATATTTATAAAAAAGTATTTATAAAATTATTTATAAAAATTATTATTGTTAAAGACTTTATTTTTAGAGCAGTTTTAGGCTCATAGGAAAGCTGAGAGGAAAGTACAGAACTTTCCCATATACTCCCTGCCCCTACCCTCACATGTATAGCCTCCTTCATTATAAATTATTTTAACGTTTTTATTTATTTCTGAGAGAGAGAGAGACAGCGTGAGAAGGGGAGGGTCAGAGAGAGAGGGAGACACAGAATCTGAAACAGGCTCCAGGCTCTGAGCTGGCAGTCAGCACAGAGCCCAATGAAGGGCTCGAACCCACGAACCGTGAGATCATGACCTGAGCCAAAGTCGGCCGCCCAACCGACTGAGCCACCCAGGTGCCCCATAGCCTCCTTCATTATAAACATCTCCCACCAGAGTGGTGCATTTGTTACAATTGATCAACCTGCATTAACATATCATATTTAACCCAAATCCCATATTTTACACGAGCTCACCCTTGGTGTTGTACATTCTTTGGGTCTGGACAAATGTATAATGACATATATCCATCTCTATAGTATCACACGTATATTTTCACTGTCCCTCAGCTCTTGGCAATGACTGATCTTTTCACCATCTCCGTAGTTTGCTTTTTCCAGAATGTCCTATAGTTGTAATTGTACCGTATGCAGCCTTTTCAGATTAACTTCTTTCACTTAGTAATATGCATGTAAGGTTTCTCCATGTATTTTCATGTCTTGATAGCTCATTTCTTTTTAGCTCTGAATAATATTTCATTGTCTAGATGCATCACCATTTATGTATCCGTTCACCTACTAAAGGACATCTTGGTTGCTTCTATGCTTTGGCAATTATGAATAAAGCTGCTATAAATATCAGAGTGCAGGTTTTTGTATGGACATAAGTTTTCAACTCCTTTGGGTAAATACCAAGAAGCATGAGTTCTGGATCATATGGTAAGAGTATATTTAGCTTTGTTAGAAACTGCCAAACTGTCTTCCAAAGTAGCTATATCATTTTACATTCTCACTAGTGCATATAAGAGTTCCTCTTGCTCCACATCCTCACCAGCATTTATTGTTATCAGTGTTCAGGATTTTGGCCATTCTGATAAGTGTGTAGTGGTATCTCATTGTTTTAATTTGCATTTTCCTGATGACATGAGATGGAGCATCTTTTAATATGCTTATTTGCCAACTGTGTAACTTTTTTTGGTAAGATATCTGCTAAGGTCTCTGACTCTTTTTTTAAACAGGTTGTTTATTGTTTTCTTGGTTTATTTTGTAAGTTTTAAGAGTTAGGAAGATTCCCACTGAAAGAGATTGTAAAGAATTGGTATAATTACTTCCTTTAATGTTTGGTAGAATTCACCTGTGAGCCTATCTGGGCCAGGTACATTCTGTTTTAGAAGGTTATTAATTATCGATTCAAATTCTTTAATATTTATAGACCGATTCAGATTGTCTGTTTATTTTTGTGTAAGTTTGGCAGCTTGTGTCTTTCAAGGAATTGGTCTGTTTCATCCAGGTTATCAAATATGTGGGCATAGAGTTGTTTCGAGTAATCCTTTATTATCCTTTTAGTATCCATTAGGAGCTGTAGTGATGTCCTTTATTTCATTTTTTATATTAGAAATTTACATGCCCTCTTTTTCTTAGTTTGGCTACAGCCTTATCAATTGTATTGATCCTTTCAAAGAACCAGCTTTTGGTTTTGTTGATTTTCTCTACTGATTTCTTTTCTTCAATGTCAATAATTTCTGCCCTGATTCACAGCATTTCTTTTCTTCTGCTTAATTTGGATTTAATTTTCTCTTTTCTTTCTAGTTTCCTAAGATGGAAACTTGGATTATTGATTTTAGATCTTTCTTCTTTTCTAACATATGCTTTGAATGCTGTAAGTTTTCTTCAAAGCACTATTTTCACAGCATTTCAAAATTTTCTGATCAGTTGTTTTTCATTTTTTATTAACTCAAAATATTTTTAATTTCTTTGAGATTCCTTCTTTGGTCCATGTGTCATTTAAAAGTGTATTATTGAATCTCCACATATTCTAGGATTTTTAAATGTTATCTTCTATTATTGATTTCTAGTTAATTTCATTGTAGTCTGAGAGCAGACATTATCTGATTTCTATTTTTTAAAAATTTGTTATTATGTATTTTGTAGCCCAGAATGTAGTCTATCTTGGTAAATATTTCATGAGCTTGAGAAGAATGTGTATTTTGCTGTTTTTGAATGATATGGTCTCTCTCTCTTGGAAAAACTTAACAGTGTCTTCTGTAGTTTTCTAGAAATCTTTTAGGCGCTTAAAAGCACCCCTCTGTCCACATCTTGCATTATCAGTGTTGAAGAATTTGCTTTATCTTCTCTATCAATGCATAAGCTCTTGAAATCGGGATTTATAAGTGATCTAAAACTGTATCCCACTTGGTACTTATTCCAGGACTTTGTGCCTAGTAGGAGCTCAGTAAATATCTGTAAAGGGCATGAGTGACCTCTTCCTGCTTCCACTCAAACTGAAGTCCTTGCCAAGTTTGTATAGGACTTAGCATTTGTATCAGAGACTCATTCCAGCAGAGTTGACATTCTGGTGCAAATGACCATAGCTAGTGGTCAAGTAGACATATTACTTCCCATTAAAGAATGGCTAAAAAGGGCATATTCCCCTAGTTTCTTCTGCACTCTTTCTTTCCAAACCAACCTCCAAAGAAATTCAAACATAATCTATTTGGAAAAAAATTTGTTTAATGTAAGCCACGTAGATATTTAGCCACATTTTTAGTACGAGGCTCATCTTAACCTATATGTGTTTAATAACCTATATGTGTTTAATGTCACTGAAAATCCCCAGGTAGTAGGGCTAAAGAGTAGTATGTCTCATTATGTTAGTTTTACCATAAAAATGTTGTTGAGAAGTAGATGGAAATAACAGGATAGTTTATGAGAGCTCTGGGCTTCTTGAGCTCTCTCATGACTCCTAATGAGAGCACAATCACAAAATTATTATGGGGAATTTTTTTCTTCAACCAATAAAAATGACACATTTTTCTGAGTCTGAACTAGAAACCAACTTTTGCATGTCCCTGCTGTCATTTACCTGCACATGGTTCAAGCACTTATTTTTGGTTCTTAATGAAGGCACGGAGCTTCTAATTATTTAGGGATGTTGTTAAATGAGTTTCCCAGTGACTTGGTGTCGCAGGAGAAATCTTTTAATTTGCACACTCCTACCACTGATGTATCCTACAAACAGTGACTATTTAACAATCCCCGTTGCCACTCATTTGCCACTGCTACTCCAACTCATTGGCTTTGAAAGTTTTAATAGTGCCCAATGAAACTTTTAATTGCCACTGATTAGCGTTTAGGCTTCCTGAGACAGACTGTTAGGGCTTACAGCCAAGCTTTGCAAAGAATTGACTGCAGAGGTCTTGGATGAAGAACATGTGATAAACAAAATCATCTCTGTCTTCCTCTACCCCCCTTTTTGCATAAAGGGCTCAATATCTATTTTTGAAGATCTGCTGACTTATTTTTGGTTTTTACTTATTCTCATCTCAGATGCCTGTTAGAAATCTGTAGCCAGAGCAGAAAAGCAAAGAGTATAACTTCAACCTAAATTCTGAACACTATATATTTATAGCTTAAAAGCTTTAACCTCTACTTCTTTGGACCCGAGTCTCATCAGCCCTGATCTACCTTTCATATCTTTTAGAACGATCAATGGCAAAACTAATATTAGAAAATGAAAGTCACTGCATTCCACCACATCAAAATCTTGTTATGTAATTTATATTTGATTTGGAATAATTGTGGGTAATGAGACTAATAATTGGAATGAATTTTAGGAAAATTGTAGGCAATGTTAATGGAGCAGGAAATAAATGGGGAAAAGGGATAGGGCTTGTGTTTTCCTGAATCAACCACTGTGAAACTCTAGATTCAGTGAATATCTTAGCACCAAGGAAAGAAGATTGGAGAAACTAGAAAGATAAGCATGTCAAAATAAACTTAGGTAGGATCTGTGGATACTGGGAAGTGGAAAAGAGTTAAGGTCTTGCTGGTTTACATAGAACTTGACTGATCATAGGCATGCTCATTGCACTGACCATTTTTGTAGTTCTGTCAACTTTTTGTTGTGATGTAGTTTGTATCATGTTTTTCTGAAAAATTAATTCATTTGGCTGTGCATTCGTTCTCATTTGTTCTTTAAGAGACCTGGAAATAATTTAATTAAGACATTTTTGGGAAGTCCAGTATGTTTATCTGACAGTGTGAATAAAAAATTCATCTACCATATTTTCCTTTGTCTTTTAGTTGTTTCATTAGTTAATTTCAATGAATGTTTAGAGGATCACTGGTTATACATTTGTGGAACATGAAAACCATCTGGTCAATGATAGCATTTTTTTGAGTACTATTTGAAACAAATATTTCAGTATTTGAGGCCTTAGACTATCACTTTGTTACAATAATAATAGTGCCCTTTACAAATCAGTTTGCTTCTAGCCTGTGATTTACCATATGCACTTTTTCTTTTAAGGCTCAAACCCACTTGGTTCATGGAATGACTTTGGCTGTGCTAGGTCGGTTTTTCTGGGCTGGAGGCCCCCCAGTTTTCCCCCCTTTCTTACCTTCACTTTTTACATTTGCCTTTCTTCTACTTTACAAAGCAGAACCCATTTCTCATACACCCCAAATCTAAATAAGCTTATTGCCTCAGAGTACCAGACAAAGGGACAATTTACAATATTGACTCAGGCAAATCTTCCTTTTCAAGTTATCTCAGTATAATTGTCTTTCACGTAATTCTGTTAAAGGTGAAGCTTCCCATTAGAAACTGTCCTTTTGACCCATGTTAGGTGTTATAAATTTAGATCTGTATCTGCCATGATCACCTTTAGCTGAGACGGGATTATCTTAAGTAAATTTTTAAGTAATTCTAATGAGACTGCTCTAGTGTGTCACTGAGTTAAAAAGAGATGATTTCAAATCTTGGCTTAATCTCTCATTAGCAATGTGATCCAGGGGTAATATAATGTCTATATTAAAGATTGCAGCAGAAGTGATGACAATTTTTCTTCAACATGATCTCACCTCTACAATTCCCTGGTCAAAAACATATCTTTCCTGAGGGCTGGTTTTAAGGAGAGCATCAGTAAGAAATAGGAAAGGCAGAAAGATTGTTTCATTCCTGGGAAGTCTGTATATTTTATGTATTTGTTTATCTATCTTAGAATAAAATGTCATTAGTTAGATGACTGTCATGGGGATGCATAGTAATATGTTTATTTAAATTAAGAAATGAAGTCACACTTTTTTTTTTTCTGATTTGGCTGATTGAGTTGAAAATGAGAGCTGGCATTGTCAAATAGATTATGCAGATATTTACCATACATTGAATGATGTGGGTATCAAATCACAGCTCTAAGACTTTGATAAAAACACATAATAAAATAAAAGCATTTTATAAAAAATATTGCACTGCAAAGATGTATTAAAATGAACAATAATTTGATTTCTGAGCCTTTTCTGAGTTTATTGAGTACAACAAATACTTCTAAGTGGAAGGGTAACAGGCATAATTAATAGTAATTGAAAAGTCTTACTAAAGCCTTTTTGAGATGCTTCCCAGAAAAAGAGAAAGTGAATGACTGTAATGACTGGGTAATAAATCATTTTGTGAGTCAGGTGATTTCCAATTCTTTGCTTTCAACTACAGTTAGGTATTAGTTGATATATATACATTACTATAATTGATTATGCAATGCTATTTGGTTTTGGCTTATAGCTTAGAAGGAATAAAAGACTTGAGTGACTGTGGTATAGCAAAACTCTCTCTATTTCCAGCCACTTATTTATTTGAGCTTAATTGCTTAGCACTAAAAGTTATGAAAACAAAAAATAAGAGTAGAATTGATAGTAAACGCTATTTCTTTCTAGCAATAAGTAATTTTGGATCAACCAAATTTTTAAAACAAGTCCTATTTCCAATGAAATTTTACTTCTTTGTAAATAGAAAGTAAATGTATTGTTAATCAATATATTTCAAAATATGAAATAAATTTCTGTTGTTTTGCCAAGTGTATATTGCTATTTTTTAATGCTAATAACTCAATCCAGAGGGAATTTTCCAGTGCTTAGAGCTTTATGGTGATGGGAAATTTTAAAAATGTAATTTCAATTTATATACTTCAGAACAGAAAGTATATTACATTTAGATAATATTCTCATAAAATACATGTTTTATAAGAAAATTAAATGATATAAATTTTCAACTTTTAAAAAAGAGAATGTTTCTGCAGTTTTAAAAATGGGTGATGGTATTGATTTGTATTTCCCTGATGAGGAGGGATGCTGAGCATCGTTTCATGTGTCTGTTGGCCATCTGGCTGTCCTCTTTGGAGAAGTGTCTGTTCATATCTTCTGCCTATTTCTTCGCTAGGTTGCATAAGAGCACATCTACCCCGATGTTCATAGCAGCTCTCTCCACAATAGCCAAAACATGGAAAGAGCCTAAGTGTCCATCAACAGACGAATGAATCAAGATGTGGTTTATCTATACGATGGAATACTACATGGCAATGAGAAAAAATGAAATCTGGCCATGTGTAGCAACAAGGATGGACCTTGAGGGTGTAATGCTGAGCGAAATAAGTCAGGCAGAGAAGGACAAATAACATATGATTGCACATATAAGAGGATTAGGAGGAAATTAACGGAGGACCATGGGGGAAAAGAAGGGGGGAAATAGTGAGGGAAAGGGTGAGAGGCAAACCATAAGAGACTCTTGAATACTGAGGACAAACTGAGGACTGATGGGTGTGGGGGGGGGTAGGGGAGAGATGGGCATGGAGGAGGGCACTTGTGGGGATGAGCACTGGGTGTTATATGGAAACCAACTTGACAATAAACTACTTGTAAAAAAAAATAGAAATAAAAAAATAAAAATGGTGATGGTAGCAACCAAGTGGTTATTTAGATTCTACTGAAAATATTAAAGAAGTGATGTACTCATTTTAATTAAATATGCCAATATATATGAGACTCTAAGAATTACATTCTATCATTTTTTTAAGTTATGAAAATTTTTAGATATTACCTAATAATGTGGATGGTTAACACAGTTTTTCAAGATTAATTAAAGAGTAACATGGAAAAAAAATATTTAAGACACATTTATCCTTTCCATGGGGTCGCTGGGTGGTTCAGTTGGTTAAGCATCCTACTCTTAATTTTGGCTCTGGTCATGATCTCATGGTTCGTGAGTTCAACCCCCACATTGGGCTCTGCACTGACAGTGTGGAGTCTGTTTGGGATTTTCTTTCTCTCTCTCTCTCAAAATAAATAAACACTTAAAAATCGTTGCTCCTTTCCTTACCTGAATGTTTATGTATCTGTTATTATCATCTTAACTTTTCCTTAAGGGATGTTCCACTTTGTTTTATTTTATTTTTTGTTTAAATAGAATTTTATTTTTGTCAGCTTTTTAAAATAGTTTATTCTCAGGTTGGTTTCCATACAACACCCAGTGCTCATCCCCACAAGTGCCCTCCTCCATGCCCATCACCCCCCTCCCCTCTCCCCCATACCCATCAGTCCTCGGTTTGTTCTCAGCATTCAAGATCTCACATGGTTTGTCTCCCTCCATCTTCCCCACTGTTTTCTCTTCCGTCTTCTCCCTTACTGTCCGCCATTAAGTTTCTCCTAATCTTCCTATACATGCACACATATGGTAACTGTCCTTATCTGCCTGACTTATTTCGCTCAGCATAACACCCTCAAGGTCCATCCACGTTGCTACACATGGCCAGATTTCATTCTTTCTCATTGCCATGTAGTA
>NW_024082167.1:0-40381 GCF_003009895.1 Hyaena hyaena
AAAAAACTTTGAGTTTATTTTCAATAAGAGCAACTAAATTTTTAATCTGTAGTGCATTTTTAAAGCAATTCTTAAATATTTAAAAAATAATCAAAGCAAATAATAACTGACCAACAGACTGAGTTTTATTTTTCTGTACTTTTTACAAAATAAGGAACCAGCGGGTTTATTTATTTTATGTTCTAATTCCAGTTTTCAGTCCTGTAGTCTGGGCTTCTGAGCATCCCAATTTACTTATTTCATCTATCTATCTATCTATATTCATTGTGTTAAAATAAACAACTATAATTTTTTAAGTTTATTTCATTCCTTTTGAGAGAGAGAGAGAGAAAGAGAGGGAGGGAGGAGGGAGGGGCGGAGAGAGAGGGAGAGCGAGAGAGAGAATCCCAAGCAGGCTCTGCATTGTGTAGCCCAATGAGGGGCTCAAACTCACAAACTTTGAGATCCTGACCTGAGCAGTAATCAAAAGTTGGACACCCAACTGACTGACCCACCCAGGCATGCCCATAGACTTATTATATTTTACATTTTTAACACTTATTTTATAAACATTTAAAAATAAACAGCATTGAATGTTCTCATTCTTGAATTCTTATCTGTGGTTAGTATTTCATTGTTTAGGCATAGATATTCACATAGGTTATTTGGAAAACAGTACCTGGGTGGTATACTTTGAATCCTTGAATATTTCAGTACATTTTCCTTTTGTCTTTTTGTTAACACAACAAGGAAGTACATGGAAATCTTGATTTACAACCCTTCACCAAGTTGTTTTTGACTTCTTTTACAGTAGTCCTGGATTTAAAAACCACTATTTTGCAAGTTAATTAATCTTGGCTAAATGTTGGTTTCCGGTGCACCTGGGTGGCTCAGTTGGATAAGCATCTGACCATTTTGGCGTAGGAAATGATGGTCTATGAGTTCAAGCCCAGTGTTAGGGATCTCCATTATCAGGACAGAGCCTGCTTCAAATTCTTAGTCTCCCTCTCTTTCTGCCCTGCCCCCCCGCTCAAAAATAAATAAACATTATAAAAAAAAGAAATTTAAATGTTGGTTTCCTTATTCCTTTAGTGTTGATAATTATACCTTTTAGGATTGTTGTGATAGTAAATGAGATAACAGACCTTTTCACATAACTTTTTTATAATATTTAACTACTATGATTATAATGATTTGATGGTCATGGTATTCTAGTTTTCCTCCGTTAAAAGTATGCATTTTCTTTATTGTAGTATTTACTAAACATTTTTAATTGAATTTTAAAATTGGGAGTATGCCATCAAAGAAACAAAATAAATGTGTCACATAACCAACTTATGAGCTGTTCTCTCCACTAAGAGAAGTATTTTTAGGCAGTCTGAATACATACATTTATCTCTTCTTTCTAAAACTGCATGATGATAAAAAAAAACTTTTAAAAAAATGTATGAGCCTGCAATGATGAAGTCAAGAGCCATTAGCAAATGAGAAATCTCAACAAAAACCTAGAAGGCAAGAGGAGCAACGGTGGGAAGAGCCACAAAGGGCTAAAAGCATTATATCCTGGAATGCTCCACAGGGGAATAAGCCTAAGAAGGATCTGATAAGCCCTGTGAACTTCAGGGAAGCTGAGGGTTACAGCCATAACATTGGAGGCAGAGGGTCAGTCAAAAAAGAGGATCCTAAAATATTTCCAGAAAGGAAAGAAAACATTGGTTGCAAAGTAATTAAACAAACAAACAAAAAGTCTTAGAAACAACAATGAAGGCTGATGAACAGCCTTTTCTTTTTCTGAGAAAAATTCTTTTTGCTCTAGAATTCAATACCCAACCACTGAGAGTGATGATAAGGACTTCAAACATGTAGTGTAACCACGCTTGGAGATTCTCCTTTATTTTTATTTGTTTGTTTGTTTGTTTATTTACTTTTGAGACAGAGAGAGACAGAGCACAAGTGGGGGAGGGGCAGAGAGGGAGACACAGAATCTGAAACAGGTTCCAGGCTCTGAGCTGTCAGCACAGAGCCCGATGCGGGGCTCAAACCCATGAACCGTAAGATCATGACCTGAGCCGAAGTTGGCTGCTTAATTGACTGAGCCACCCACGCACCCCATTGGAGATTCTCCTTTAAACCAAAAGTGTGTCTTGAAGAAAACCCTGTTTCTCACCTTTACTTTTTTTTCAGTGGCCACAGACTTACCATTCGTAAACTTGATTGAACTCATTTGGGCCTATACCTCCCAATTAGTGGGGTAAATCACAGGAAGAGTCTTATAATCTTGAAAATGGAGCATAAAAAGAATAGCCAGCCCAGACTGGAGCAGGAAGATGAACATTTTTAGAATAAGGGTTGGGAGAAATTGTTTAATTTCTTTCAACTGTTATTTACTAATTTTTAAAATAGGAATGATAATTATATCTACAAGAGGGTCGCTGTGAGGACTACTTAAAATATATGTGAAGTACTTAACCCAGTGGTTAGCAGACAGATGCTATATAAATGTTCCTTAAGACGGGCTTCAATGACTGAATACATTATTTAGCCATTCACTATTATTATGTCTCCTTTTACCTTTCTTATTTTTCTTCATTATTGAAGTACTTTCTTTTTTTATTTGGTTTGTCACTTATTTATATGCTGAATGGCTGTCTCTTTGTCCGTCTTCTCATTTAGATCTCTTCTTCCTGGAAAATCTGATCTCTGACCAGATGGCAGTAACATTCGAAGATGTGACTGTTATTTTTACTTGGGAGGAGTGGAAATTCCTGGATTCTTCTCAAAAAAAGCTCTACAGAGAGGTCATGTGGGAGAACTACACAAATGTCATGTCAATAGGTAAAGTTATCCCAGCTCTTAGGTAACAGAGTTAGTTTTTCTGGGACAGTTTTGTTGAGTATTTTGTTTCTTTATCTAGGTATTGTATTGGTATAGGAGAAATATCCTCAGAAATGGGTCTTAAATCAGATGACAGATAGATGATAGAGCAAGACATTTTCCAAGACACCCAAGCTATGTAATTAATAGGTATTTGTGATTATTATTCTTATATATTTTCTGGAATTCAGTTAAAATATAGATCTCCACACATAACTCATTTTGTGTGGTTCTAAATTTGTGCTCTCTTCATACAATTTGTACAAGTTAGCTTTTGCTATATAACAAACTACCTCAAACTAGTGACTTAAAACAAACCTTATTATTTTTCATGATTCTCATTGGTTAGATGGATCTTCTTTCATAGAGTGATTTATTTGATTGGGGCTGGATGGTCTAAGATGAAGCTGGACAGTCTGACTCATATCTGGCAGTGGGTTGGTGTCAGTGAGGATAATGGGAATGTGTTGACTATATGTCCTCAAGCAGTCTAGCCCAGGCTTCTTTACATATTGGTGATCACAGGATTTACAAAACCAGCAAGAGAGAGGACAAGCACTTTCAAGTCTCTGCTTGTATCACTTTTGCTAATATCTCAGTAAACAAAGCAAATTGAATAGCCCAGCTAAAGTCAGCATGGAAGGGGAAAATGCAAAGATACACAGTTAATGCAGCCATTTTTTTAATCTATCACACTATGCTAGAACAGAAAAACAGAAATATTTTATTACTTATAGCAGTGTCTCAAATAGAGTAATTTAATTAAATCCAGTTTTAAGATGATTTCCATGAAGCAATCAGCCTTTTTGATTTCTAACAGTACCTGGTAAGTAGTAGATGCTCAGGATACAACTATGGAATGACTAAATAAGTGAATGAATGGATACACATATGAATAAACAAACACATGAATTTCACATATAAATATGGAGCAGCCTGTCACAATCCTTTCCACTTGCACCTGCACATACATTTCTGGAGGTCATTGATTGAGATATTTGGGAATTTTTTTTTTTTAATGTTTTATTTATTTCTAGGAGAGAGAGAGAGAGACAGCGTGAGCAGGGGAGGGTCAGAGAGAGAGGGAGTCACAGACTGAAACAGGCTCCAGGCTCTGAGCTGGCAGTCAGCACAGAGCCCGACGCGGAGCTCGAACCCACGAACCGCGAGATCATGACCTAAGCGAAAGTCGGACGCTTAACCGACTAAGCCACCCAGGCGCCCCGATATTTGGAAATTTTTTAACACCACCTTCATCTCACCACTGGATTATCTGCTTATTCTTCTAGGAAATTGGAAAGAGAGTTACATACCCCAAGAAGAAAGATTCAAATACTTCGAACATGAAAATCTTCCCTGCTGGCAAGGCTGGAGGAATGCCAGCACTCAGATATATAAGAATAGAAGCTTTGTGGAAACCATCCAAGGAATAGATTCCAAAGACCTCAAACAACAAGACTTTGCCCAACATCAAGAATGGTTGATACTCTCCACACAAGTACCAGGGTATGGGAACTATGAACTGACTTTTGAAGGCAAAAGTCCCAGAAACTTAAAATATACAAAGTTTATACCCTGGCAGTCCTTAGAAACAAAACACACCCCTCAAGACTATGCTAGAGAAATCTATATGAATGATTCACATGGTTTTCAAGGAAGCAGATGCCATCTCAGCATATCTAGGAAAAATCTCTCTATGGAAAAAGAACAGAAGCTTATAGTTCAGCATTCTTGTGTCTCAACAGGGGAAGCCTGTCCAGAGTACACTGGGGAGATATATCAACATGACCTACTGAAAGACTCTATGGAAGAGAAATACTGTGGATGTAATAAATGTAAAGAAATTTATTATTGGAACTCGCAGTGTGTTCTTCACAAGAGAAATCAACTTGGAGAAAAGTTCTATCAGTGCTCCATTAGCACAGCATGCTTCTCTCAGAGATCAGACCTATACAGACATCCAAGAATTCACATAGGTAAGAAGCTGTATGTCTGTGATGAAGCTGATGGTAACTTCAGTCAGAGCTTAGGTGTTCACTTTCATCAGAGAGTCTGCACAAGGGAGGTTTCTTATTTATGTCATGTATGTGGTAAGAGCTTCAGTCAAATCTCTAGCCTTCACAATCATCAAAGAGCCCATACAGAAGAGAAACTCTATAAATTTGAGTGTGGTAAGGACCTCGGTAGAAATTCATTACTTAACATTCATCAGAGACTTCACATCGTAGAGAAGCCTTTTAAGTGTGATCAGTGTGGTAAGAGTTTTAGTCGGAGTTCAGTACTTCACGTTCATCAGAGAGTCCACACAGGAGAGAAACCATATAAGTGTGATAAGTGTGGTAAGGGCTTCAGTCAGAGCTCAAATCTTCGAATTCATCAATTAGTCCACACAGGAGAGAAGTCCTATAAATGTGATGACTGTGGTAAGGGCTTTACCCAGCGCTCAAATCTCCAGATTCATCAAAGAGTACATACAGGAGAGAAGCCTTATAAATGTGACGACTGTGGGAAGGACTTTAGTCACAGCTCAGATCTTCGTATTCATCAGAGGGTCCATACAGGGGAGAAACCCTATACTTGTCATGAATGTGGGAAGGGCTTCAGCAAGAGTTCAAAGCTTCACACTCACCAAAGAGTACATACTGGTGAGAAACCCTATAAATGCGAACACTGCAGTAAGGGATTCAGTCAGCGTTCACATCTTCTCATTCATCAGAGAGTCCACACAGGAGAAAAGCCCTATAAATGTGATGATTGTGGAAAGGGCTTTAGTCACAGCTCTAATCTTCACATCCATCAGAGAGTCCACACAGGAGAGAAGCCCTATCAATGTGCTAAGTGTGGCAAGGGTTTCAGTCATAGTTCAGCTCTTCGAATTCATCAAAGAGTCCACACAGAAGAGAAACCTCATAAATGCCATGAGTATTATAAGGAATTTGATCCGAATTTACATCTTCACAATAATCACGGACAGGAAACCTTATAATTATGTTCATTTAACCATTTTAATCAAAGCTTAATCTTAAGTCAGTAAATCTGCTGAGAATAAAATTCTATAAATAACCCGAGTAATCCTAAGCAACATTTATAGTGTCCCCTAACTCCCACTAAGAAGCATTTGCTCCAAGAATAAATCCTTAGGAGGATGCCTATATATTTAAAATTAAAGTGTATTTACTTTTTCTATTAGTATTATACATAACCATTATAAAATATACAAAAGATTCAAAAAAACACTTCATCCTGTTTTATTCTAGTCTTTTTTTTTTTTGGTACATTTTCATGTGTATGAAATCATACTGTATATTTAACTTTGTATTTTCACTGACTTTAAAGCATTTACTTACACTTAGGTTTGAACAGAAATTGGCTAGCTAGTTACGAAACAGCATCTTGACTCCCCTGTAAAGTGCCTGGGAAAACCACAGGAAAAAAAAACATATGAAACTTGAAACTCAAACTGGTAGGTAACCTGTTGCTCAAATGTGGAAGAATAATTAGGTCAGTACAATTCACTTGCTTATGACATAAGGTAGGAAAACACTGCATGACCCTTTATCTGAGATAGGATGTCTTAGACATGTTATCTCTGCCACCCAGAAAGGTCAGGAACCATTCTTTTGTTGCAAGGATGCTACACTTTAAGGTTACCATGGTGCAGTCTCACACATACCCCTCCCCAGGTGTCCCTTTCCCCAGGTTTCCACATTTATTCATAGGTTCAGATACCATGTAACAAGAAGTGCAAAATTTAATGTCTCTAAATAAGTGGTGAAAGATGTCGACAAAAGCTGATAGAAGTGAATGCTAGAAACTGAACATAATCCATCTGTTCAGAATTAGAGATTTAAGCAGTAGACTCTGATTTAATCTCAGTAGAACAAAGGTAACTGAGAAATAGCAGTTGGAAGCAGAAATGAACTAGTAAGCTAATGATGTAAGATGGGAAAATTTGGCCATTATAAAATGGAGTAGTCAGTAGGAATACACAAGTCCTAACTATTCAAAATATAAATATGTTTAGATAACACTGCCCAAGAGAAACTAAATTAAGGGGGCCTGTTCAGGGAAATAACAGGGAATTGTAGTACCAAAGAAAGAAAACCACTGTGAAGAGTTATAAACTGATAGCCCTGAAACTTAGCTATTTCAGTCTCCTGAAGAAATTATTAAAAAAAAAAAAAAATGGGTGTCTTGAGTAGCATGACAGAAAACCTGAAATCAGTAAAATTAGAGCAGAAATCCCTAAGTAGAGAAGAGCCTCTGAAATAAAGAGAAAAATAATGAAGGACTACAGGGAAATTTAAAATGGGATCAAACTGAAAGGCAGTAAGGAGCAATTTGAATTGGCACTGAAGAATATCAAATAATGAATAAATCTGAGAGGATCTTCAATGTATACAAAACGGATAGTGAGATGGAAACAATAAGAAAAGACAGATATGAAGTGCAAAGAATGGAGATCCAGTGCAGGAATTAAAGGTGTTTCTAAGAAAGAATGTAGAACAGAATTAATGATCACAGAAATTAAGACATTTTACCTGAGCTAAAAGTATATATGCTGATGAGACTTTAGGCAAAACCAACACAAAAACCATGCTTAGAAATAGCTTAGGGAAAAAAGAATTGCAAGCATGAAGAAAGAAAAATTCTGGTCATCTACAAAGCCAATGAAAAGAGAATGAATAAAGAACTCTACCAGTAAATGTCAAAAGATAGTGGAATGACACCTTCAAAATTGTGAGATTAAAAAAATCTGTTACCACCTATTTTTTTTAAATCAACTAAATTTCTTTGTTGTCTAAACTGTGCAGGTAACAAATTAAATGAGAAAACACCATACATGTTCCTTTCTTAAAGAGAGCTCATGAATGTGGAGATTATGGCATAAAAGTGGTAATGAGTACAAAAATTAGTTAAATATGGAGTTAAGTCAGAAGTGTTAATTTGTTTGAAAAATGTCAAAAATTTTATTTTTAAAATTTTTTTTAACATTTATTATTTATTTTTGAGAGACAGAAAGAGAGCATGAGCAGGGGAGGGGCAAAGAGAGAGGGAGACACAGAATCCAAAACAGGCTCCAGGCTCTGAGCCGTCAGCACAGAGCCCGACGTACGGCTCAAACCCATGAACCATGAGATCATGACCTGAGCAGAAGTCAGCTGCTTAACTGACTGAGCTACCCAGGTGCCCCCAAAATTTCAAAAATTTTAAATAGCTGTACAAGAAAATCTTAAACAGGTTATATATAAATGCCCCACTGGGAGAACAGGGTTGCCAGATAAAATACAGAACATCCAGTTTAGATTTCAGATATACAATGAATAAATATAAATATATCCCAAATATTACATAGGACTTGGACTAAGAAATTATTTGCTTATAAGAAATTCAAATTTAATGAGGCATCCTGTGTTTTTATTTGAAAATGTAGTAACCCTGTAGGGGTAAGAATAACAAAGTGTCTACGTTTCTGATCTTAAATAGCAGGGGCCCTACATCTTCTTGCCTGTAACAACTGAAGAACTAAGAGTGTAAATATATATATATTTTTTTTACAAAGTTAGCAATTGCAACTAAGCACATATACCTTTCAAAACAGAGGAGAAAATAAAAACAAAGAATATTCAAGTCCCTATTAGCAAAAGACAGAAAAAATTAAAGCAAAATTATATTGATCAGTGACTATCCATTATTAATTGATGGACTGTTCAATATTAATTCAGTAATTAATTTTACTGATACAAAAGAATAGGCAAACGTTCATTACACAAACATAAGGGAGTGCCTACAATATGTTTTTAAAAAATAATAAAAATAAACTAAATCCATAAAGTGAATAAAACTAGTAGTTTCCTAGACTCTTGCTATAATCAGAAAATACAGTGGGTGGAAAAAATAAAGCTTGTAGAAACACTAAAATTTCTTTCTAAAAAAGAACAAATAAAAATATACAATGAAAATTTGAAGAAATGACTTGAACAGAGAAGTCTTACGATTTTTAAAAAGGAAATGTTCTTAAGTTAATCTATAGCTTTATTCAATAAAGAGTGCTGAAAAAATTAACTCTTTGGTGAAAAATCAAATTAGGCTATATATATATATATATACACACACATACATATTGATCTAAGATAGATTATAACACAAGTTTTCAGGTTGGGTTCCATGAACTTCCATGTGGTTTCACGAAGGCCGGTGCATCCGAAACAAACAACAGATTTAACCCCATCTTTATTTAAGTCATATTCAAGATTAGCATAAGATATCTTTTTAAAGAGAGTCTTACTGCTTTAACATAAAATGTTTAAAATTCACTAAAGTGGGTTCTTTTTTATGGTTGAAAACATACATAATACACATGCATTTTCTGAGGATTAGAAAAAATACCTGGGAATTTGGCCACAAAAATTTTTTTAACTGTAGGTGAAAAACAGACAATAGGAAAGATACTTGTCATGATTAAGACAGTTAAGAACTTTTATCAACTAGGAAGATAGATACCTACTAAAGATTGGCATAGGACATCAGCAGATTAAAGCAATGAAATTACCACTTTTATTAACAATTATAATAGCTATTTTCAGTGAATAGAGTGATGGATACTTACTATTTACAATGAAGGTAAACCGATACACTTTGGAAAAGCTATTTTGCTAATCATAAGCTTTAAAATTGTTGACATTGTTTCCTACGGTGATTTCATAGCTAGGCATATATTTTATGGAAAGAGATTGCACATTATTAAAGCATTTTTATTTCCAAAGAAAAGAGACCTTAAGTTATCTAATTCAAAAAACAGAGCTATAGAACATATTTTAAAATCTCACAGAAAAAAATGCAAGGACAGAAGCTTTCATATGGGAATTTGCTCTAGAATGCCATTAGACAAAGCCACTCTTTCAAAAACTTGTTTCTCTTTGGGTAACCTCTCTTCTTTCTACACACTGAATGCCATTAGACAAAGTCACTCTTTTAAAAACTTGTTTCTCTTTAAGTAGCCTCTCTTCTCTCTACACATTGACCTACTCTTTGCAGGTCTATAATTGCCACTGCATCCATGAATATGTATTTTTTAATTCCACAGCCTACCACTAACTTGTAAACTTTCTTCTGGGTCACCATTGAGATTTCTGAGTGGGGAAGATGATTGGCTCACTTTTCATTACTACCTCTACACAAGCCTTTGCAGCCAGGCTAAACCAGAGGCTACTGGGAAGTCTTTGGATTGGCTAGCTTTGTTATCAGATGTTCACTCTGGTCCCTTCAGACATGCCCAGGGATAGGATAATAAGGCATATAACATGGCCCTTAAAGGCTGATGTTCCAAAAGGTTTCCCCAGAAAGTGGTGGGTTTGGGCCAAGCATTCTGAATTACATTAGAACACCAAGATAAATGTTCAATACATTTATTGCAGTACTTTTTATGCTGCCCTCCCCCCAAAATAGGGAAAAAGTCAAATAAATTATGATGCATCTGTATGTGTAATGTTATGCAGCCAGTAAAACTTACATTTTCCAAGAATCTTGTAATGGTAATATACTTACAGTGTTCATTGAAAAGTACAAGATATAGAACTGTCTATGGGGTAGGATTTTATGTGTGTGTGTGTGTATTTATTTATTTATACACATATTTCCATGGGGAAAAACTGTATATATATAAAAATGGTATAGTGGATCTATCTGATAGCATGGATTGTGGCTATCTTTATGTTCTTTATACTTTTCTGAATTTTTTATACTTTTATTGGCATTTTATTTTCATAAATAAAAACATTTTTACATATAACTTATTTAAAATGTTAATGGTTACATGATATTCCATTGTATTACTGTACCATAATACTAAATTATATTATCAGGGATTTGGAATTTTTTTTTAAAGATTATATTTTAAGTAATCTCTACACCCAAGAGTCAGGTATTCCACCAACTGAACCAGCTAGGTGAGCCGGCACTTTTCATTTTTATTTCATAAATTTAACTGCCATAAATGTATGAAGTATTTTATTATTTTTGTCAATTTTTATAATTTTTTATATTTGATTATTGTATTAAAATATAGGTCACAGAAGTATAACTTGTGCAAACTGAAATAATGAAATTACATGATATAGACAGCCAGCTACAAGTGGCCTGACGTTGTTGTATAAAGTGTAAAAGTGAAAGGAGAAGTTAGAGAATGGCCAGATTACGAAGGACTTCCTGTGCTAAGCTAAAAATCTGTTGGTCGTGAAGAGACATTAAAGAATCTTTTAAAAAATTATTTATTTTGAGAGAAAGTAAGCAGGGGAGGGACAGAGAGAGAGAGGGGGAGAGGAAGAGACAAAATCCCAAGCAGGCTCCACACTCATCATGGAACACAATGCAGGGCTTGATCCCATGACCATGAGATCATGACCTGAGTAGAAACCAAGAATCCGATGCCTAACCAACTGAGCTACCTAAGTGTCCCAGAAACATTATCTTAAACAAAGGTGCAACACTATCATTTTTGGAAAGATGACTTTGACGACAGTGTGGAGACTGAATATGTTGTAGAGTGAGAAGAGAACGAGTAAGAATGAAGGTCACAAGACCATTTAGTCAATGAGTTTTGGCAGTAGGAAGCAGTTTCCTTATTTATTTTTTATTTTTATTTGAGAGAGAGAGAGAGAGAGAGAGAGACCCCACGATCAGGGAAGGGGCAGAGAGAGAGAGAATCCAAGCAGGCTCTGTGCCACCCAGAGCCCAAGGTGGGGCTCGAACCCCCAAAACTTCAAGATCACGACTCAAGCTGAAACTGAGAGTTCAACACTTCACCAACTGAGCCACCACGGTGCCCCCTTTTATGTTTTTTAAATTTATTTTGAGAGGAGAAAGAGAGGGAGCATGAGCTGGGGAGGGCAGAGAGAGAGAGAGGAGACAGAGAATCCCAAACAGGCTTCACACAGGCAGCACAAAGCCCAGAGCTCTGTGGCTCAAACTCACAGTGAGATTATGATCTGAGCTGAAACCAAAAGTCCAAAGCTTAAGTAACTGAGCCACCCAGGCACCCGAAGGCAGTTTCTTTTTTAATTGCTTGTTTTTAATTTTCCCTTAGTGTGCTCACCAGCATAAATGTGGAAAACATAAGTCATTAAAAAAAATATGGCTAAAGATAGTATGAAAAGCCACTGGATGGTTTCACCGAACATGATTTAACTTTATGTTTTTACAGTCACTCTGAAGACTGTAAGAGTTGACTAAAGGGAGTGGCTAGAGTCAAAGCAAGAATGCAGTTAGGTGGTACCCCAATAATGCCTACAAGACATAAGGTGTTAACCTAGTGTTAACAGGAGAGGTGAGAGAAATAACCAAATTTTGGATATAATTTGAAGATGATGAGCATGTCAGAAAGTAGTTTCAAAATTAGGCTTTAGTAAAAAGGAGACCAAAACTGTTTATAGACAGAGGAACTATTTGTAAAAACTTGTAGTTGAGCACAATAGTGAAATTATTCTGTCTAGTGGAGTGATTTTATGTTGGAGTTTGAGCTACTCCTAAAGATGTACAGTTGTTTTCATCTGGATAATATAAAGCTCAAATTGTGCCATGGGACGTCAAGCCCAAGCTTGGGGAGAGGTTAGGGTGTGATTCTAATCTAAGACAAATAAATTGAAATAACTTGGGGAGGAGGAGTTAGGAGAAGGGAGTTGGGTGAGCATTTTAAGAGTGAGCAAAATATGGAGTCTTAGGAGTAAGTACAGCCTGGTGGTTAAGAGTTAGGTTGCCTGAGCTCACATCAGTTACTATGAAAACAAGATATATTTCTACCTAATGCCAAATTTATAATAATTGGATCAGTGTGAACTGGGAGTCATGCAGATTGTCATCAAGCCAACTATCAGTCAGGCAAATCTGCCAGAAATGCCTACCAAATTAATCTTAAACCTAATGAATATTCTACTAGGCTATACACATGGCTGAAAAACGATGTAATCCATTCCAAATAGTAAACATCATTGTGTGTTTTTGTTCATCTTTGCAGGTTCTTGAACTTAGAATACAGGCCACTATGAGTCATGTGAGCAGGTGTCTTCCACTAAACATTAAATTACAAATGAATTAGAACTTTAACATTATTTTAAAAAGGTTTTCTGGTAAACAATGAAAAGCACAGTGGCTGAAAGATCTGAAAAACTCTGTGTTTAACCTAGGGTCTGACTTTTATTGATGGATAATCATTTGATTTCTCTGAGTTTAAATCCTTAGCTGTGGGGCGCCTGGGTGGCTCAGTAGGTTAAGCATCTGACTTCAGCTCAGGTCGGTCATGATCTCGCAGTTCGTGTGTTTGAGGCCACATAGGGCTCTATGCTGACAGCTCAGAGCCTGGAGCCTGCTTCAGATTCCATGTCTCCCTCTCTCTCTGACCCTCCCCTGTTCACGCTGTCTATCTCTCTCTTTCCTAGAAATAAATAAAAATTAAAAAATAATTAAAAAAAAGAAAAAAGAAATACAAACTTGAAAAAAGTACTGTCATAGAAGGGAGACCCTTAGTATTCATTAAAAATGTCTGACTATATCATTTGACAGTGAGATGTAAAAAATAAGTGGTCGGGTCTATTTTCTACTCATTCAGTACTACTATTTGTTGCTGGCAAGTATGATACTTTTTATGGAATACTTGCCCCCCTCCAAACCACACTAAGTAGCTAGGGGATACAGTCCAAAAATAATTGTGAAAGAATTGCTATAAGTGCTATAAACATGTAAGTATGTTGAATTTAGTACATAGATTCTCTTGGTCTTGGGTTGTCAGAGGTGACTTTCTAGAGGAAGAAATCCCTTTAGGTGAACTTGAATGAGTGAAAATTAGCCAGATAAAGAGAAGAGGGTCTCCATGAATAGGAAATATCATATGGAAAATAATAGAGATAAACATACGCAGTAGATGGGAAGCTGAAAGCTACCGTATGGCTGACACATGGAGTGCAAAGGGTGTGCTGCAAGAGAATATTAGAACAGGAAAGGCAAGAGAAGTGGTTTCAGAGTTTAGATTTCACCTAAAAGTTCATAGGGAGTCTTTGAAAGGTTTAAGCATTTGTATTAATCAAAATTTGTATTTCAGAAGATCCTCTGCCTGCATTTTACCATATTCTGCCAGAAATATAGTGCCAGTAATTACACACATGCATATATATAAGTGTTTATATATATGCATATAGGTACAAGGAAGAGTCTAAAAGATTTGGTGAGTATATTAATTAAGGTACAGGGCAACCTGTGGTGCAAAGGAAACTAACAAAACAACAAAACCAGTAGCTTATATATGACCGAAGTTTATTTCTAACAGTTTGGAGGGAGATGGGTGGTCCAGGATTCCATTCTCAATCAATACTGGTTTCCATTTGTAGTCCAGTGCAGTTATTACAGTTTTCCATTTCCAGCCAGCAGGGAGAGGGAAAGGGTTCAGGAGAATAGAATGATGCCTAGCTGCTTGAATGGCAAGACCTGGAAGTGACACACATCACTTCTGTTCACAACCCATTGGCCAGTACTTATTAACAGAGAGAAATAAAAAGTTAGGTGGCTGTGTATCCCCCTAAAATTCTGTAACAGTGAAAGTGGGGTGAGTAAATATATCGGATAACAACTAGCAGAATGCTACGGGTTATGAAGTATGGGCCCAGAGAGAGAGGTCAGGTTTTTGAGTCTGGACAACCGGACCATTCTCTGCTCCGAGGCTGAATAGCCTATGAGCCATCCATATGGAGATGTCTTATAGGTTTGGAATCTGGGGAAAATGTTTTGGCTTGAGATCATCCATGAAGAGATAATAATTGAGGACAAGAACACTGAGGAGCAACATCACGCAGACCGATGGTCAGATACTAAGGAGGAACTACTGTCAAAGATGTAAAAGGAAAATCAGTATACTGTAGTGTTATAAAAACCAAGGGAGGGAAGTACCTCAAGAAAAAGGGAGCTATTAAGAGAGTTAAACACCACAGGGAGATGAAAGTGAAGGAAGAGAAGATCAAGGCTGAAAAGTGTGTTAGGTTCCCAAAAAAAAGCAGTTGATTACTCAGTCTAGCACTCTTTCACTAAAGGTGTAAGAACTATGACCAGATTGCAAGACTGTTGAGGAGTAGGCAGTGATCCAGTATGGACAAAACTTTCTCTACGTGTGGCTGGCATGGAGATGAAAGAGAATTGCTATGGGTAGTGGAGCAGAGGGGTTTTTGTTTTGCTATGTTCCTTTTCTAGTTTTTCAAGGTAGAAGTGATTTAAGCATTTTTGTATTTTTTTTAAATGTTTGTTTATTTTTGAGAGAGAGAACATGGGCGAGGGAGAGGTAGAGAGAGAGGGAGACACAGAATCTGAAGCAGGCTCCAGGCTCTAAATTGTCAGCACAGATCCAACATGGGGCTCAAACTCATGGACCAAAAGATCATGGCCTGAGCCTAAATCAGACGCTTAAGCGACAGAGCCACCCAGACGCCCCAATTTAAACATTTTAAAATACTGATGAGAAGATAGATGCCAAGTATAGAAGCTGAATTTAAAGACATAAAAGGAGAAGTGAGTGTGGGAGTGATTATTCTAAGAAAGTGAAAAAGGCAGGACTTAGAGGACATGGTTTGGAAGGACAGCTCTTCCACAATTACAGAGAAGAACTGCATTCTGAAAGCTTGATGGCAGGATGTGGAGAAGGTTTTGGTCTGACAGTACCCAACTTCTTGAATGGAAGCAAGCTGATCTTCTGGGTGTGGTGATTTAAGAAGGCGAGGAGAGTAGGAAGGGTCTAAAATAGGGTGGGAAATGAAAAGAACTGCAGTCGGGGAAAGCAAAAGATTTCTGGTAAGCATCAATGCCCAGTAAAGAGCCAGATGACAACTTAGACCTCATAGCAGATACATGGTGCCAGAAATGTGTTCACTGTAAAAGCTGAAGGAAGAGTCCTATGTTTGTCTTCTACAAATTCCCTCAGCACGGGGCACAGATTTCTCTCACAGCAGTGATATAAGTCTGTGGCATAACATGAGCTGTCAGTCCTGTCCTTAAAATCTAATATAGCTCAGTATTTTTCCCTGAGGACAATTTTCACATCTTATTTACACTTTAAGAAAAATCAGCTGCATTCTATACACTAATAATAAACTATGAGAAAAAGAAATTAAGAAAAAAATCTCATTTAAAGGGCACCTGGGTGGTTTAGTCAGTTAAGTGTCCTACTCTTGATTTCGGCTCAGGTCATGATCTCACAGTTCGTGGGTTCAAGCCCCATGTCAGTTTCCCCAATGAGCATGAGCTTGCTTGGGATTTTCTCATTCTCCCTCTCTTTCTGCCCTTCCCCTGCTTACACACACACACTCTCTGTCTCTCTCAATAAAATAGAATAAAATCCCATTTACAACTTCATAAAAAGAATAAAATACTTGTAGATAAATTTAACCAAGGAGATGAAAGATCTATATGCTGAAACTATCAGACATTGATGAAGAAATGAAATGAAGAAAGAAATTGAAGAAGGCATAAAGAAACGGAAAGATCTTCCATGCTTGTGGATTGAATTAATATTGTTAAAATTACCCAAAGAATCTATAGATTCAATGCAACCCTGATCAAAATTCCAATGGCATTTTTCACAGAAAAAGAAAAAAAATCCTAAAATTTGTATGGAACCACAAAAGATCCTGAATAGTCAAGGCAATCTTGAGAAAGAAGAACAAAGCTGGAGGCATCACACTTCCTGATTTCAAACAATATTACAAAGCTATAGTGACCAAAACAGTATGGTACTGGCATAAACACAGAAACAGAGATCAATGAAAGAGAACAGAATGCCCAGAAATAAACCCACACATATATATGGTCAATTAATTTACCACGAAGGAGCCAAGAACATACAATGGGGAAAGGACAGTTTCTTCAATAACTAGTATTGGGAAAACTGGACAGCCACAAAAGAAAAATGCAAGAAAGAAAACGGACCACTATCTTATACTACACACACATACAAATAAAAATGGATTAAAGACATGACACCATAAAAACAAATGAACACAGAACAATTTTCTGTATTAACTCATCATAAGTGTTCACACTCTGGTATACCTTTTCTGTTTTTGAATAAGATATGAGTTTTAACAAGCCACCATCATCATTCATTGGCAATATCTCCAATATGAATATTTTGGGACAGATTAAGATAAGCTTCTTGGCTGAACACCATTTGGGATCCTGAAGTAGCTTACAGAAGAAAGAGGAAGTTCTAGTGCACAGAGTATTAAAACACTTTATTGACCTCTTAATGTTTGGAATAAATGATTGACCCAAGGCTATGGATGTCTCTCTAGCCTAGACTGCAAAGAATACTTTTAAAAATGCAGATTTGAAGACCACAAGTATATTTGTTAATCCACTTCCCATTGCAGTTAATAACCCTCCTCCAATTCTAGGCCCCACTCAGCACCAGCCAAGGACATTATCAAGGATGTAGTAATTTTCTATCACTGTGGTCTCTGCCATTAATTCAGAGAGTTCGGTCCTTAGAAGTATAGTCTTCCTATATTCTTGTGAGCTTGTGGTTTCTCATGACCTTCTTATAAGGACTGAAGTTTGAGTTTTATTAAATATCAACTCCAAGGGCATTGCTTGGCTCCTCCCAACTTCAATAAATCAGGTGAACATATGGATGCCATAGGTCCCATTAAGGAAGTAGAAATGATGATGGCAACGGTATCAGAATCACAACAGACAGACTTATATGGTGATACATTTAAACTCCAAACCCTTATGGCTTCATTTGGGAGCCTAGAAAAGCTCCTCAAACAGATTTCTGTCCAATAAAAGATTTTCTCTCTAATATAATTCTATCACATCAATTAAAGAATAATCCCTGACAAACATTTTCTTGCATTTGCTATATTCACAGGACTCCCTCCAGTAAATTCATTGATGTAGGTAATCCTGGGTTTCTTCCTGTTATAGGACTTCTCTTGAGTATGAAGTTTTTGGTGTTTTTTAAGGTTTGAACTCCTGTTGAAGGTCTTCTCACATTCCTTACATTTGAATGGCTTCTCTCCTGTATGAATCATTTGATGTCGAATAAGGGAGGAGCTCCGGCTGAAGGATTTTCCACAGTTAACACATTCATAGGGATTATCTCCAGAATAAAGTCTTGAATTTTTATTATGGTTTTTACTCTCACTGAAAGCTCTTCCACATTTATTGCCTTCACAGACCTTTGCTTCAGTATGAATCTTTTGATGCTTAGTAAGGTTTGTACGTCTGTTGAAGAATTTCCCACACTCACTACATTTATAGGGTTTCTCTCCTGTGTGAATGATCTGATGTCGAATGACAGATGAACTCCGGCTGAATGCTTTCCCACAGTGATAGCATTCATAGGAATTCACTAAGGTCTGACTTTCTGGGTGCTTAATGTCTACACTCAGGCTCAAGGCATTCCCACATTCATTATATTCTGAATGTTGCTTATCTACTGAATCTAAATTAAATTTGAAGTTAGTTTTAAACTTACCACATTTTGAGAACCCCTTTTTCATAGGAATTCTCTGTTGTATATCAAAAATTGAATTAACTGACTTAACATCTAAGTTTTCCTTATTCTCACTATCTTTGAAGTTTCCCTCCTCAGTGTCAACAGTCTTATGAATAATAGCTTCTTCTGGCAAACTTATGTCCCAATGTTCCTGGTTCCTGTTTAGCCAATCATCAGTCATCCAAGCATCTAAGAAAAGGGGTCCACTTTTGGTCAGCCTTCTCATAATCACTCCATGAGATGATTCTTCTCCAGAAATTCTCTCCTTTGTAACTGAATCTTGGTTTTCTGAAATTACCTCTTTGTCTAAAAAGAAATTAAAAATTCCATGAGCTAGAAGAAAGGAAATTGTTTAATTAGGAAAGGGATGCTAAACCACATAAGGAAATATGCAGATTTTATGGGTCTTAAATACAAAATGGAAATGTGAGGTGAGATCAGAAAAGGAAAAACATAGGAAAAATAAAATGGAACAAAAGTATTAAAAGGGGCACCAGGAGATCATAAAATATGAGAAGAGCTATTCAGGTATATTAATGAGAATACATAGGGCTTAGATAAAATATCAGCATATGAACTGGGATACAGTGGCATTTCATAGTTCACATTGTAACTGGTTCATAACTAGTCTGTGTGGATTACGCCTAATCATCCTTTCTCTAGCATCTTGTCTTTGTCCCCTTTAACCCATGCTGTTCAGCAATACTAAATACACCCTACTAAAATACCAATTTAATCATACCTTTAAAAACACATCTACATTTACAGGCTCCACACCTTAACCAGTTACAACAAACTTGCAATCAATGTCTCTAATTCTATCCAAGTTGCAATTATTCCCCACATTTAACAAAAGCAGAAAAGAATTACTATAATCAAAGGTAGCAGAAAAACCACCCTTTTCTTGGGCTCAAAATCATTCCTGATTCTAACAGTGCTATGGTATTTTTCTGGGTATTTCCTAGAACTCAAAACTTTACCTGTTCTGGTTAAGATTCAATTCTCTTGTTTTCACCTGTCTTCAGTTTGTTTCATTTAATAATATACCACTTCCCTTCTCAAAATTCCTTTCTCACTTAGCTTCTGTATAAATACTGTATATTCTAGCAACTTTTTAAAAACTAAATTTCACTGACTTCTCTTTATCCTTTTACATATAACTTCAGGTTTACCTAATGCATTTACTTCCACACTTTACTGGTAGCCAAAACACATCTTCAGCTTTGTAGTCTCACATATACTATTGACCCCTGTTTTTACCCATCTCCAAGACAATGCCACTCAACTATCCTACTACTCTCTTCCAACTCAACAAATTAACCTGAGAATTTCATCTTTCATGTGGAAAGAACTTCCGTCAATGTCCTCATTTGTTTAGTGAGTCACTGTCCTAATATTTACACTAATGTCCACAAAGAGATCTTGAATAACCATTGGTCTTTATTTTTCATATCTAATCTGCCCTGAGGTACTATTATTTTATGAAATGACATTTACCTCAAGGCAGCCCCAACCTATATATCCAACTTTGTCAAATACCTATTAATTCTGCCTGGTTTAGTCTAATTTCTAGAAGAAATAGTCTGTATAATACTAACACTGGAAACTAGACTATAAAGTCAGAATCTCTTAGGATGGAGCCTAGGAATATAATGAGAGTATCAATTGTAGTTTCCCTGTTTCTGTCGCACCACTTTTTAAGGGGTGTGTGGGCAGAAAATCTGTAATTTAACTCATAGGTCTTCAGTGAGAGAGGAAACTCTTCTAAACCTGGACCTAATTTAGATGGTAAGATCCTGGACTTCAAGCTTGATACCATAATGAGGTCTCAGGAGAGAGTAAATGTATATAATAATGGGGAAAAAATTAAAATAATTTGTGGCCAAAGGACAGATTATAGATCAAAATGGCTGCACATTCATAAAAACCCACAGCTAACATCATTCTCAAAGGGGGAAAACTTAGAAGCTTTCCCCTGAGATCAGGAACAACACAAGGATGTGTACTCTCACCACTTTCATTCAGAATAGTACTGGAAGTCCTAGCTGCAGCAATCAGACAAGAAAAAGAAATAAGGGGCATTCACTCTAGTAAATAAGAAGTAAAACTCTCACTATTTGCAGATGACATGATATTACATATGGAAAACCCAAAAGACTCCACTAAAAAACTACCAGAACTGATAAATTAATTTAGTGCAGTTGCAGGATGCAAAATTAATATATAGAAGTCTGTTGCATTTCTAGACTCTAAAATGCAGTAGTAGAGAAATTAAGGAAACAATCACATTTACAACTGCACTAAAAATAAAATACATAGGAATAAATTTAACCAAAAAGGTAAAAAACCGGTACTCTGAAATCTACTAAACACTGATGAAAGAAATTGAAGTTGACACAAAGAAATGGGAAGATATTTCATGTTCATGGATTGGGAGAACCAATATTATTAAAATTCCCATATTATCCAAAGCAACTTATAGATTTAATGCAATCCCTATCAAAATATCAATAGCATTTTTCACAAAACTAGAACAAAGAATCCTAAAATTTGTATGGAACCACAAAAGACCCTGAATAGTCAAACCAACCTTGAAAAAGAACAAAACTGGAGTATCATAATCCCAGATTTCAAGATATACTACACAAAGCTGTAGTAATAAAAACAGAATGGTACTGGCATAAAAAACAGACATATAGATCAATGGAATGGAAGAGAAAGCCAGAAATAAATCAATGACTTTATGATCAATTAATCTACAACAAAGGAGGCAAGAATATCCAATGGGAAAAAGACAGTCTCTCCAACAAACGGTATTGGGCAAACTGGACAGCTACATGCAAAACAATGAAACTGGACCATTTTCTTATACTACACACAAAAATAAAGTCTAAAAAGGATTAAAGGGGTGCCTAGGTGGCTCAGTTTGGTTAAGGGCCTGACTTTCAGCTCAGGTCATGACGTCGTGGTTCATGAATTCAAGCCCCGCTTTGGACTCTGTGCTGACAGCTTGGAGCCTGGAGCCTGCTTCACATTCTCTGTCTCCTTCTTTCTCTGGCCCTCCTCCACTTGTTCTCTGAGTCTGCTCTCTCTCAATAATAAAAAGACATTTTAAAAAAAGGATTAAAGACCTAAATGTGAGACCTGAACCATAAAATTCCTAGAAGAAAATATAGGCAGTAATTTCTTTTACACTGACCATAGCAACATTTTTCTAGATATGTCTCCTTTAGCAAGGAAAACAAAATTAAACTCTTGAGACTACACCAAAGAATCTTTTGCACAGTGAAGGAAACCATCAACAAAACTAAAGTATAACCCACTGAGTGGGAAAAATTCTTACATATAAAATTAACAGATATAAAGCACTGGGGGGAAGATTTGTGATAACATAAATTTTTAAAATATGTATGGTAGACACCATAAATAAAATAATTTAAAAACTTGCAAGATCTCATTTGCTGTAACTGTGATCCACAGTGAGAATTTACATAAAATTTACTATGTATTATTAAAAACTTCTAAATTCTTGAAAATGGACATAAAACCATTTGCTGAATCACAAAAATAACAAATATTTTTAGCTTTTTCATAATCCAATATATATCTATCTATCCATTTTTTTCCCCTTTGGTTCCTATATATGTGCAAATGCTTGAGATCTAAAGGTAGGATAAAAGGAGACATGGTCCCTACCCTCAAGGAACATAAAGCCTAATGTGGGAGACAAAGACTTACACAAATACAAGTAAAACATAATTGTGACAAATGCTAAAATGAGAAGATTATGATGCTATGGGAGTATCTAACAGAAAAAACTAACTAATAAGACAGGCTTCCCTGAGGAAATGTGAAAGTATTTGAGATCTGCGAGAAGACTCGGAGTCAACTAGGCAAAGAAAAGGAGAATGAGCATTTTATGTAATGAAGCCACACGGACAGAGGCCCTGAGATGGAGAGGGCAAGTCCCACTTAGGGGGTGTGTCCTACGGAACTGTCTTTTCCGTGCGGTCCTCTAATACTTATCGGAGTACTCAGGACACAGTACATGCTAATACACGTGTGTTGCTGACTGAAAGCAGATCAGTGTGGTCTAAGTTCAAAGAGTGAGGGGAGGATTCAGTGTGCAGCGAGGCTGGAGAAGTAGGTAGGGACTAGCATGTTAGTAAGTAAGCAAAACTGCAATCAGCGTAGTGATTTAAGCAAATACTTGATGGAATTTGATCTCAAAGAGATCAAAGACTGCAATGTGGCTCAAACACTGGAGCTGGGGGGAAAGAGCGAAGAGGCATGGCAAGATCTTTCAGTATGATGAATTAAGAGACTGGGGATGGTTGAGATGAGAGATGATGGACTACATAGACTAGCGTAGTGGCACTATGGATAGAAAGAAGGGGAGACATTCAAGGGATATTTAGAAAGATAAAAAAAAAAAAAAAAACACCAAGAGGTGAAGGAGAAGTTGGTTCAAGGATAATACTCTATACTTGTGTAACTGGATGGATGGCAGTGCTGTTCACTCAGGGAACAACAGAAAAAGATTGGAAAGGAAACTTTGGTTTTATGGGACTGAAGTTATCTTTAAGACATCCAAGAGAAATGTCATGTGTACATAAATTTTTCAGTTCAGAAAAGAAGCCTGGGCTGGGGATACAAATTTGTAAGTCACCTAGACATGTGTGGTAAGTGAAGCTGCAGTTGTGGATGTAATAACCTATAAAAGAAAATACAGAGTAAGAAAATAAGACAAAATAGGAACAAATCTTGAGAAAAGCTGGAATTTATTAGAGAGCTAGAAAAAGATAAATCTGTAATAGAGAATAACCAAAAAGAAAGGAGGAAAATCAGAAGTATTCTAAGAACCTATGAGTGTTTTAAGAATGAAGAGGAGATAATAGCGTCACTTGCTATGGAGAAGTCAGTGAAGCAAGGAACGAAAACATATCCAATGGATTTAGCTGCAAGAAAGTCATCTATGTCCTAAGTAAGAACTGTTTCAGATGGATATTTGGAATAAGAGACAAAAAAATGGACTGAGGAGTAAAAAGTGAGGAAATGAGAAAAGTATAAAATATCTTGAGAAGTTTGGCTATAAAGAGGTGAGTAATAGGTTAAAAGAACAATTTTTTAAAAATCAGTAATGACATGAAAATGGTAAAAAGCTACGTGGTAATAAGCAAATCAGAGGACTCTAGATGCTGGTGAGGATGTGGAGAAAAGGGCACCCTCCCACACTGTTGGTGGGAATGTAAACTGGTGCAGCCCCTCTGGAAAACAGTGTGGAGGTTCCTCAAAAAATTAACAATAGAACTCCCCTATGACCCAGCAATAGCACTGCTAGGAATTTACCCAAGGCATACAGGAGTGCTGATGCATAGGGGCACATGTACCCCAATGTTCACAGCAGCACTCTCAACAATACCCAAAACATGGAAAGAGCCTAAGTGTCCATCAACTGATGAATGGATCAAGAAGATGTGGTTTATCTATATGATGGAATACTATATGGCAATGAGAAAAAAGGAAATCTGGCCATGTGTAGCCACATGGATGGAACTTGAGGGTGTTATGCTGAGCAAAATAAGGCAGAGAAGGACAGATACCATATGTTTGCAAGTACAGGAGGATTAGGAGGAACTTAATGGAGGACCATGGGGGAGAAGAAGGGGGAAAATAGTGGGGAGAGGGAGAGAGGCAAACCATGAGAGACTCTTGAATGCTGAGAACAAACTGAGGACTGAGGGAAGTGGGAGGGAGGGGAAGGGGGGTGATGGGCATGGAGGAGGGCACTTGTGGGGATGAGCACTGGGTATTATATGGAAACCACCTTGACAATAAACTATTAAAAAAAAAAAAAGCTCAATGGAGACGGGTGCCTGGGTGGCTCTGTCGGTTGAGCGTGTGACTCTTGATTTTGGCTCAGGTCATAATCCCAGGGTCTTGGGATCGAGCCCCATGTCGGCCCTGTGCTGAGCAGGGAGACTGCTTAAGATTCTCTCTCTATCCCTATGCCTCTCTCCATAACTGCCAAATAAAAAACTCTCTAAAATAAAAATTTTTTAAATTATAAAAACCACAAAAATAAATTTTAAAAAAAGCTAATGGGAAGACTAGCTAATGAGAGGCATAAATGGTGAAAATATAAGTGAAAGAAGGCAGGGCAAAATGGGCTCCAAAGGAAAATGGGGGGGGTAGGGGAATTTACCTTAGAAAGGACGAAATTGAGTAATCTGCCTATCAAATTAATAAAGATTTCAGGTAAACAATAGTGTACTAGGGTGATAATAAATAGATAATACATTAGAGTACGAATTGGTATAACCTTTCTGTAGAAAATACAGCATAAAGTAACAAGACCTTTAAATATATCCATGTGCTTTGATGCTGAAGTTTGTCTTCTAATAAGGCATATCCTCCGGAACTTATCAGACACGCCTGAAAACTAGGGAACAACCTGAATGTCCAATGGCTGGGGGAATAGTTAAATATTTTATGATACTTGTATATGATGGACCATTACATGTGAATTAGAAGCCCCATTTCCACAGACTATTTAGTTATACACGTAATTGCCTTGGTATCATATTAAGTGAGAAGAACAGAATAGAAAATGACATATTCCTGATGACCCCCAATTTTTAAAAAATATTTATTTATTTATTTTTGAGACAGAGACAGAGAATGAGCAGGGGAAGAAGGGCAGAGACAGAGGGAGAGACAGAATCTGAAACAGGCTCCAGGCTCTGAGCTGTCAGCACAGAGCCCGATGTGGGGCTTGAACCCACAAACGGTGAGATCATGACCTGAGCCAAAGTCAGACGCTTAACTGACTGAGCCATACAGGCACCCCCTGATGATCCCAATTTTGGAAATAAAGAAATCTTCACAAGACATAGAGACACATCATCACAAAGAAAAAAGCCTAATAAGTCAAAAAAGTGTTAATACTGCATACCTCCGGGTAATGAGGTCATGAGGTGAGTTCTATTCTTCTTCATACTTTTCTATATGCACTAAAATTTATCATAAGCACACAATAACTCCCACAAATAAAATGTTAATAAGAATAAAGAGATTCTGACCAAGGTAAAAAGTTAGGGCACAAAAAGTTCTATAGTAAAAGAAGTATAATTGGAAGATTACTAAAGTCACTCAAACAGAGCTTTTTGTTTTCTTTGAAATACTACTTAATGTTAGGTTGTCTAATGTTTGTTTGTATGGCACTTCCTACGCACCAGGCACTGCTCCAAGTGTGCCACACATATCAATTCATGCAGTCCTCACAGGAAAGTGGAGGTAAATACTGTTATTAACTCGATGTTACAGAGGAGGAAACTGGCAGATAGATAGGTTGCTCCAGGCCACAGAGCTTTGCGTTAAGTTTCTGTGTTCCTCACAGTGTCTGTGTTCCTTTGATTATCCACTTAAGAAAAAGAACCTGTGAATCAAAAGCAATGATGACTTTTTTCCTTCAAAGCTTCTGAGGTTTTATTGTCACCTCTCAACTCTTAACTCAAAGGCTATTAACCTCACTGTGTTTAACAAACAGAAGCTTCTTACAAATTCCTCGTATCTGCCTGGTTCTTACCAAAAACAGATGTGCTTGGGATTTCTTGCTCTATTATCCATCTTCTGTCCTTACTTTCCAACTCGGAGAGCTCAACTGGTTTGGAAAATAGATGTTCTTCTCATGGGGAAGATGAAAAAACAAGAACAAACAAATGTGACACTTCAGACATTTTTACAGGGGAAGAGAATTTCATCCCTATTTAGTAGTCTAAGAGCTGCTGAAAGATAAGGCCAGGGATCACCACAGACTTGTGTGTTTCTAGCTCTATATCAGAAAGGACTTTCACTCAGATACAACAGGAACATCTGCTATTGTGACCGTAGGACATTAGTAAACCTGAACCCAAACCCAAGTGCCCTTAACCACTGCAGTGGTCCTATAGCTTTTAGCGGTGGATGAAGAAACTACTGATGGGCAGAGTAGGTAATTACATAGAAGCCACCTTGATGCAGTGAACTCAGGTTCCTATAGTTCTCCAGCATCACGTCCCTGTACACGTTCTTTACAGCAGGGTCCAGTTGTCCCCACTCTTCCTCGCTGAATTCCACAATCACATCTTTGAATGATATTGGTTCCTAAAACATTAAGTTTCTTTTTAATCAGAGGTCAGTCCCAAAAATATTGCTAGAGGAGAAATGAATTTGGAAAGAACAGCATAGGTGCCTAGAATACATAAGAAATTGATGACAATGTTTAGGGTTCTAAGTTTTGACAAGCAGGTTATATTAGAGGCCATCAACTTGGTATTCTGTGAGGGCTGCAAAAGGAAAATCAAGAGCAGTCTTAACCTGAAATTAACTTTCATTTTGGTTGAGGAGAAAAAGACAGTAGGAATGACGATGGAACAAAAAACTACTATAGAGTAAAAATGCTTGACACAAAAGAGAGTTCAGAAGGAGAGCTGCAGATAGCTCTGTGGGATTTTGTAGTGAAGATGGAGGCTCTGCTAGCAGAAGAGGTAGGACATTTCCTCTAGAGAAATACAGCCTGCTAACTCCTTACCATTCAGGTCTCCCAGCCCAGTCCTTTGCTGATTACCCAAAGTAGCTACCCTCCTAATCTCTCTCTACTGCATTACGCTTCTTTCTTTTCTCTGTAATAGTTATTACTATCTGCAATTATCTTATTTGCTTGTGTTTGCCTGTCTACCTCTGCTATTGTTTCCACAAAGGCAGGGATTTCCTTTCATTACCATCACATTCCCAGTCCTTGGACAAGTGGCATGTTAGGCACTGTGTCAATATTAGTTACAAGGGCCTTCACACCATCAATTGCTGCAATTCCTTCTCCAGCATTCTCAACCCTGTTTGGACAGGCACCCTCAATCGCAATGAGATACACAAATCTCTTCCCTCCCTCTACCTCAGAGCCAGATGACTCTAAGACATCAGAGGACTTCGTGAGTAATTATCTAGGTTAGTTTTGCCTACTTTCTCACCTTCTTTCCTCAATCCTCCGCTTCTATTTCCATGCATGGTAGTACCTCCGTGATGGTAAGTGAACAGGCACTACTCAGGCTGAATTTTCCTGAATTTTCAAAGGATTTATCCTTGAAATAGTCTCATCCTTGGCTTTCATTGACATCATTATCTTGGTTTTTCTCTACCACTGTGGTCCTTTCATCTCAGTATCCTTTGAGGTTTCTTCTGCTCCTGCCTATTATATGACATTACTCAGCATTAAGCCCTTGGCTCTCTTCACTTTCCATTCTAAACATTCTCTGGGTAGGCTCTACTTCTCTGGTTTAAATTATCATCTACAATCCTGAGGGAACACACACACAGAAAAATAGAAAGACTAGATCCAAAGAGCAAATCACCAATGAAAATAAAATAGATCCAATGTCCTATGGGAGAAGTAAGTCTTATGTCCTTAGGTGGACCTATGTTTGGCAAAAGTTCAAAAACCAAAATGAAAATGCAGGTCATTTCAGTAAAGAGCGGAATGCTAATTCACCTGGGAATTGCCTGTCAGCGAGTCAGCTTCCACTTTCTCCTTGATGCTCCCCTTTTGGAGCAGGATAGAATCCTTGCAGGGTGTCTCTGAGGAAGATGAAGGAAAACATTATGGAGACAAGATTTCCCCTGGAGAAACACTTATTGATTTACAGTAGTAGTTTTAACATGCTATTCATAAAAATCATCTTTAGAACTTTGGAAAAATAATGATATCAGGCACTATAAGCAATCAGACTCTCTAAAGGTAGGGTTCTATTTTTTATTTTTCAAATGTATTTTATTTTTCAAAGTTTATTTACTTTTTTGAGAGAAAGAGAGAGCAAGCGAGCAGGGGAGAGGCAGAGAGCGAGGGGGAGAGAATCCCAAGTAGGATCTGCACTGTCAGCGTGGAGCCTGGTGCAGGGCTTGATCTCACAAACTCTGAAAATCAAAAGTTAAAAGCAAAATCAAAAGTCAGACACTTAACTGACTGAGCCACCCAGGCACCCCTAAAATTATTTTTTAATGAAAAAAATTGACAAGTAACCCAGTCCCAGGGATCCCAAGGGCTGCTGACAGGCTCTGCAAGCCTCTCTGGGCACTTGGAGGGTTGTAGGTGTGAGTTCTGAACTATTCGTCTTCCATCTGACCTGTGGAGACTGGAGTGGACAGTTGTAAATAAATGCCTCATGGCTTCAGCTATGAAATCTTTTAAAAAGTCCCATGTAAGTGGACTCATGCATTTCAAACCTGTGCTGTTCAAGGATCAACAGCATAAGAACACATCAACTGACAGTAAAGATAGCTTTACTTCTTCTTTTCCAATTAGGATGTCTTTTATTTCTTTTTCTTGTTTAGCTTCACTGACTAGTGTCTCCAGTATAATGTTGAACAGAAGTAGCAGGAGTGGGCATCCTTGCCTTCTTCCTTATCCCAAGGGCAAAACTTTAAGTCTTTAACCATTAAGTGTGATGTTTGCTGTAGTTTTTCATAGATGTCCTTTATCAGGTAGAAGGAATTCCCTTGTATCCCTAGTTTGTTGAATGCTTTTATCACGAGAAGGCATTGGATTTTGGCAAATGCTTTTTCTGTATCGAGATGATCTTGTGAGTTTTCCCCTTAATTTTATATATATATATATTGGTTTCAGGAGAATTTAAAGATTCATCACTTGCATATAACACCCAGTGCTCATCACAAGTGCCCTCCTTAATGCCCATCACCCATTTAGCCCATTCCCCTACACTCCCCCCCACCCCCCACTGACTCAGCAATCCTCAGTTTCTTCTCTATAGGTAAGAGTCTCTTATGGTATGCCTCCCTCTGTTTTTATCTTTTTTTTTCCTTCCCTTCTCTTACGTTCATCTGTTTTGTTTCTTAAATGTTTCACATGAGTAAAATTATATGGTATTTGTCTTTCTCTGACTGACTTATTTCACTCAGTATAATACTCTATTTCTATTCACGTCGTTGCAAATGGCAAGATTTCATCCTTTCTGATGGCTGAATAATTTTCTATTGTGTATGTGTGTGTGTGTATAAAAGTGGTATGTGTGTGTATATATACTTATATTTACACACACACACCACCTCTTCTTTATCCACTCATCAGTCCATGGACATTTAGGCTCTTTCCATTAATTTGTCTATTGTTGATTGTACTGCTATAAACATTGGGCTGCATGTGCACCTTCGAATCAGCTTTTTTTTATCCTTTGGAAAAATACTTAATAGTGCAATTGCTTCCCCTTAGTTCTATTAGTATGGTCTGTAATGTTGATTTTCATATGTTGAACCAACCTATATTCCTAGGATAAATACCATTTGGTCATGGTGTATAATCCTCATAATATGATGCTGGATTTGCTTTGCTAGTTTTGTGATGTCTTTGTCTTTGGCATCAGGTTAAACTCATCATAGAATAAGGTAGGAAGTGTCCCCTCCTTCCCTATTTTTTCAAAAAGTGTGAGAAACGGGTTCTGTGCTGACAGGTCAGAGCCTGGAGCCTGCTTCAGATTCTGTGTCTCCCTCTCTCTCTGCCCCTCCCCTGCTCACACTCTGTCTCTGTCTCAAAAATAAATACACATTAAAAAAAATTTTTTTTTAAAGTGTGAGAGGGGTGCCTGGGTGGCTTAGTCGGTTAAGCGTCCGACTTTCGTTTAGGTCGTGATCTCGCGGTTCGTGGGTTCAAGCCCCGCGTCAGGCTCTGCGCTGACTGCCAGCCCAGAGCCTGGAGACTGTTTCGGAGTCTGTGACTCCCTCTCTCTCTGACCCTCCCCTGCTCATGCTGTCTCTCTCTCTCTCCTAGAAATAAATAAAAAACGTTAAAAAAATTTTAAAAAATAAAAAATAAAAAAAAAATCTAAAGTGTGAGAAACATTGGTGTTAATTCCTTAAATGTTTGATAGAATTCACCAGTGAAGCGATCTAGTCCTTGGGTTTTCTTTGTTGAAATTTTTTTGATTACCAATTCTAACTTTTTTGTTGTCAGTTATTCAGATTTTCTATTTCCTCGAGTCAGTTTTGGCAGTTTGTGTGCTTTTGGAATTTTTCTACTTAATCTAAATTAAAAATTTTTTGGTATACAATTGTTCATAGTATTCTCTTATAATTCTTTTGATTTATGCAAGATCAGTAGAGATGTGCTTATTTTTATCGCTGATTTTAGTTACTTCACTCTTTTGTAGAGCTAAGTCTGTCAATTTTGCTGTTCTTTTCAAATGACCCACTTTTGGTTTCATTGGTTTTACTGTTTTTCTATTCTCTATTTCATTTATCTCTGTTTAATCTTTCTTATTTTAATTTCTACATACTTGTGAATTTTCCAGATATCCTTCTGTTACTGATTTCTAATTTCATTCTATTGTGGTCAGAAAAGATACTTTGTAGGATTTAAATGTTTAAATTAATTGTGACTAGTTTTGGCCTAACATGTGGTCTATCTTGGAGAATGTTCCACGTGCACTTGAGAAGAATGTACATGCTGCCATTGTTGGGTAAAGTGCCACTGTTAGGTCTACTTCAGTTTATAGCATTGTTCAAGTCTTCTACTTCCTTGTTTGTCTTTTTTCTAATTGTTCTATCCACTAATGAAAGTGGGGTACTGAATTCTCCAACTATTATTCTTGATCTCTTTCTTCCTGTCAGTTTTTGCTTCACATATTTGGGGGCCTGACTGCTGCAGTTCTTGCTCACTTGCTTTTCTGAACTGATTTGTAAAGTCTATATTCTTTATTGTGTGTGCCCACTTAAGTCTGTTCCCTTAGCTTAGTGGTCAGCTAGTGATTCCACAGAGATTTCCTTACATACTTGGAACCAACAAAACAAAACAAAACCAAAAACCATTTCCTAGTCTTTGCAGATGCACTGCATGTGTTGAGGCATGCATTCAGAACTTAGCCAGGTAATTTTTTTCAACTTTACTTTCATCTTTAGTTCCTGCTTATGCAAAGCCTGAAGGTCAGCCAGAAGTGAGAAGTAAGGCCATATCAGGTGTTTCTGACCATGTGCCCAGCCTTTTAAATCTCTAGGGATACATAGGAACTTTTTAAATCCTTTACTCCCCAAAGCATCTCATAGCCCAGACTTTCCCATTAAATCCTTTGACAAATGTCCTCTAGGTGACCACCTAAGCGCTGGGACAGTTCTGACTCAGATAAAATAAGGGCAAGCCCTTTGGGTGGGTTCTTCAGAGAGCCAAGACAGGTTAAAATAAACAAAAAACCATTCTCAGTCATCTATTATCCAGCAACCTCTCCCTTCCTTTTCAACTAAACTTCAAGAATTGTCTAGGGGTGCCTGGGTGGCTCAGTTGGTTGAGTGAATGACTTTGGCTCAGGTCATGATCTTGGAGTTCATGAGTTTGAGCCTGGCATCAGGCTCTGTGCTGAAAGCCTGGAGCATGCTTTGGATTCTGCGTCTCTGTCTATCTCTGTCCCTCCCCCACTCATGCTCCCTCTTTCTCACAAAAATAAATAAAATTTAGAAAAAGAAAAAAAAAAGAATTGTGTATAATCATTTTGACATTCACACCTCATCCATCCTTTTTTTTTTTTTTTTTTTTTGGTGTGTTTGGGGGATATGTGATAGGGAGAATAACAGACCCCAGAGATGCCTACATTCCTAATCCTTGGATATACTGGCAAAGGCATAAAGCAGATATATTAAAGCTAAGGACTGTGAGATGAGGAATTATCCTGGATTATTTGGGTGATCATAATATATCACATGAATCCTAAAGAAGAGGTTTCCGAGTTATGGTGAGAATGAGAGAGACCACAAACATGAATAACTGATCAAGTGCATGTACTGGGACAACAGAATGGAGGGTAAGAGAAAGCAGTTGGAAAGGACATGGAAGGGGGAGCCTGAGTGACTCCGACAGTTGAGCATCTGCCTTCAGCCTGGGTCATGGTTTCATGGTTCATGCATTTGAGCTCCGTGTTGGGATTTGTGCGACAGTGTGAGGCCTGCTTTGGATTCTCTGTCTCTCCCTTTCTCTGACCTTCCCTGTTTGCATGCACTCTCTGTCTCAAAAATAAATGTTTAAAAAAATTAAAAATAAAAAAAGGGCATAGCTCTCCACTGACAGCTTGGAAGATGGGTAGGGAATCATAATGCCCAGAAAGAAATGGCGTTCTACCAATGCCTTGTTTTAGCCGAGGGAGACCCATGTTAGACTATTGATATATAGACTTGTAGGATAATACATTCACATTGTTTTTAAGCTGCTAAGTTTGTGGTCACTTGTTATGGCAGTAATAGAAAACTAATATAACTAACTACAAATAAGTATGACCTCAACTCCTTCTCTGAAACTGCTCTAAAACTTAACAATAACTTCATAATCAACAATTTCAGTAAATTACTTTCAATACTCACCTTAACAGGACCTTTTGGTTGCACCAATAACACTCCCTTCCTGAAGATTTCTCCTTTCTTAGCTAAAGTCTTAGCTAAAGACACTAATATTTCCTGGTTCTCTAATGTCCTAGATTACTATTTTCTAGCTTGCTTACCTGGCTTCTCTTCTTCTATTTAATCCTTTATTTCTTTTTCAAATAAGTACTACTGGATACCAACAATAACGATATCATTACTGTCCCCAGTCAATAATTTCTTATCAAATATCTAATCAATTGCCTTATGACTTAAACATCCACACATTCATGTGACTGGTATATAGCTTTTACATTTCTTTTAACTTTGAAATCCCTCTACCATATCTTTACTTCTCCCTTAAAATTATTTTGTTCTAGAAACTAGATTGCCTTGTAGATTCCCAGAGTTTAGGTTTTACTCATGGCATTCCCATGGTATAATTTAAAATGTTCCCCTCTCTATTGTATTTCCTATAATGGGTAATTAGATCTATGGTATTTCTTAAATATTGATGCTCCCCAAGAAAATGTATTTCTCCTACTTCAATTCATACCTGTAAATTTCAAACTCTTCTCTTTCTGAACACTGAAACCACAGTTAACTATGTATGTTTATTCATTGTGTATGGCCCATAGAGACCTCAAATTCAACATGCCACCTAATTACTGTATAAGTCCCCTCCCATAAAATCTGCTACTTAATGCCCCATTCATGTAAGGCTGAACATGTACATTTATATCAAATCTTAACTCACTCACCCTTATATTCAGCCCATAATTCCCTTAGGTTCAAACTCCTGTTTTCCCAATGCTCCCTCATTCTTTAACACTTCATCTACCTTAACTGATTTTCCTATTTTCAGAGCCCTCAGGTCCTTTACAGAAAAAGTTTATCAACATTTGGTTTAAAGAGCCAGATGGTAAATATTTTGGGTTTTGCAGGCAATACCTTTTCTGCTATACCTAATCAACTCTGATCACAGCATGAAAGCAACTGCAGACAAAATGTAAATGAGTAGGTGTGGCTGTGTTCCAAAAAACTATCTCCAAAAATACTGGCCTTTGGGCCATAGTTTGCCAACCACTCACTCTATATTGATATCAAAATTTTTAAGTTTATTTATTTTGAGAGACAGAGAGAGAGAGAGAGAGAGAGAGAGAATTCCAATCAGGCTCCACACTTATCAGTGTGAAGCCTGACACAGGGCTTGGTCCCACAAACCATGAGATCATAACCTGAGCTGAAATCAAGAGCTAGATGTTTAACCAATCGGGTCACCCAGTCGCCTGGATTATCAAAATATCTTAAAAAGCAAATAAAACCATTTTACTTCCCTACCCAATCTGTGAGATCTTCTCTACTTCTATTTCCTACAGAATAAAATCTATGATTCCTAATAAAGTCCTTCATGATCTGGCCCTTGACATCCTCTAGCTTCAGCAAAAGATAACTTCTTTTCAAATGGGAACACTTCATTACTCTTTTTTTTTTTTAGTTTTGTTTTTTTCTTTTTGAGTTATAATTGACACGTAACATCATACAGTTGACCCTTGAACAACATATGGGTTGGGGCACCAACTTCCTGAGCAGTTAGAAATCTGTGTATAACTTTTAATTCCCAAAATATTTATTACTAATAGCCTACCACTGACTAGAGTCATACCATAAGCGCTCTAATGCATATTTTATATATGTATTATATACTGTATTCTTATAACAAGGTAAGCTAGAGAAAAAAAATTTTTAAGAAAAACATAAGAAATACATTTGTAATACTGTGCTGTATTTATTGAAAAAAATCCATGTATAATTGGACTCACAGTTCAAACCCATGTTGTTCAAGGGTCAACTGTATTAGCTTCAGGTGTACAACATCATGATTTAATTATATATATTGCAAAATGATCACGAATGAAGTCTAGTTAACATCAGTCACCATGTGTGTGTGTGTGTATATATATATAGTAAAATTTCTTTTTTCTAAGAAACCTCTTAAGATCTAATTTCTTAACAACTTTCAAATATGCAATACAGTATTATCAACTATAGTCACTACACTGTACATTACATCCCCATGACTTATTTATTTTATACCTGGGAGTTACTTTTTATACCTTGTGACTTTCTACCCATGTTGCTCATCCCACACCTCTGGTAACCACCAATCTACTATGAGCTCATTCCACACCTCCCCCCGCCAAGTATTTTTTTAGGTTCCAAGTAAGGGTTAACTATTCTACCACCAATTCTCTACATTCTTACCTTCTTCTTTAGGCATTCCAATCACATCCTCTATGAGGGTCACCACTTCTTTGCTGTTCTTTGGATGTTGTAAATTCACCCAAGTCCTGATGTCTTCAGGGAGAATTGTCAGAAATTGTTCCAGCACCAACAGTTGTAGAATCTGTTGCTTTGTGTGAATCTCTGGTTTCAGCCACTGAAGACAGAGCTCCCAGAGTTGGCACAGGGCTTCATGAGGCCCAGGCACATCCAAATACTGGAAATGTCTGAACTTCTGACGAGAGGCCTCAGAGTCACATGTTTCCATGACTGGGATGGATTCTTCCTGCCAAGACACATCTGCTTTCAGGGCCTCACTTTGTTCATATAGAGTCAGGCTTTGAGGTTTTGAAAAAGTCACCAACTTGGTCAGAGGCTGCATCTTCCTAGACAGAACTCTCACTATTGTTCCAATTTGTCTTACTAGAGGATTCTAATAATTCTTGGGCTTGGGCTAAGTATGTATGTACTATATATGCAGTGTGATTTGAACAAGTTCTATCTCAGTAAAAGAAAAGTTCCAGGAGCTTCAGACACAAAGCCAACATTAAGGTACCTGAGAGAATGAAAAAAAGATACCAATATGACCTATATTTAATGAACATGTTTTAGCATAGTGTCAAAAGATTAAATAACATTCTTCAAATTGTCTAATAAGAAATATTATGGATTATCCTTCCATTCTTGTTTCTCTTTTTTATAACAAGAAAGTATGCTTGTCCCTTCCCCCAAATCATCCACAAAAAAAAGACAAAATAAACACAGACATCATACAAAAGTGATAAATGAAATAGCCCTTTAAAAAAAATCATCAAGACAGTATGGTACTGGCACAAAAACATACACATAGACCAATGGAATAGAATACAGAACCCAGAATTGGACCCACAATTGTATAGCCAATTAATGTTTGACAAAGCAGGAAAGAGTATCCAATGGAATAAAGACATTGATGGTAAATATGGTTGTTCATGGGAACTCATTCTACACAGCCAGATGGTGCTGGGAGAACTGGACAGCAACATGCAGAAGAATGAAACTACACCACTTTCTTACACTATACACAAAAATAAACTCAACATGGCAGCGCATGGGTGGCTCAGTCAGTTGAGCATCCAACTTCGGCTCAGGTCATGATCTCACAGTTTGTGGGTTTGAGCCCCGCATCGGGCTCTGTGCTGACAGCTAGCTCAGAGCCTGGGGCCTGCTTCGGATTCTGTGTCTTCCTCTCTCTCTGACCCTCCCCTGCTCACGCTGTCTCTCTCTCTCAGAAATAAATAAAACATTAAAAAAATTTTTTTAATAAATAAATGAACTCAACATGGATTAAAGACCTAAATATGAGCCCTGAAGCCATAATACTCCTAAAAGAAACATAGGCAGTTAATCTCTCGGACATCAGCCTTAGCAATGTATTTATGAATATGTCTCCTTAGGCAAGAAAAACAAAAGCAAAAATAAGCTATTGGGACTACAACAAAATAAAAAAGTTTTTGTAAAGAAACCATCAATAAAATCAAAAAGAAACCTACTGAATGGGAGAAGATATTTGAAAATGACATCACTGATAAAGGGTTAATATCCAAAATACATAAAGAATTTATATGATTCAACACACGCATATATACATAAACAAATAATTTGATTAAAAAATGGGTAGAGGAGCTAAACAGACATTTTCCCAGAGAAGACACATAGATGGCCAACAGGTACATGAAAAGATGCTCAACACCACTAATCATCACCACTAATGCAAATTAAAACCACAATGAGGTATCATCTCACACCTGTCAGAAAATGGCTAATATCAAAAAGACAAGAAATGACAAGTGTTAGTATGAATGTGGAGAAAAGTGAACCTTATGCACTGTTGGTGGGAATGTCAATTAGTGCAATCACTGTGGAAAACAGTAAGGAGGTTTCTCAAAAATTAAAAATAGAAATATCTTATGATCCAGTAATTTCACTACTGGCTATTTAGCCAAAGAAAATGAAAATACTAATTTGAAAAGATATATGCTTTATGTTTATTGATTTACAATAGTCAAGATATGGAAGCAACCGAAGTGTCCATCCATAAAGATGTGATATATATATGTGTATACACATACATATAAAAAACAAAAAGTTAGCCATAAAATATACATATATATACATACAGAACTTGTGTGTTATATATATATAAGCAGAATATTACTCAGCCATAAAAAGGAGGTGATCTTGCTATCTGCAACAAGATGCATGGATCTAGAGGGTATTATGCTAAGTCAGAGAAAAACAAATACTGTATGATTTAATTTAAATGTGGAATCTAAAAACCAAAAAAAATGAATAAACAAATCAAACAGACTATTAAATATAAAGAACTAGTGGTTCCCAGAGCAGAGGTGGGTGGGTCGATGGGGAAAATAAAGGGGATTAAGAAGTACAAGCTTCTGAGTGAGGAGGGGGCAAGATGGCGGAGAAGTAGGGGGATCCATACATTGCACTCGCCACCATATCTCACACGGAAAAGATCTGAAGCCATAGAAAACCTTACAGAATCCAAGAAATTGGGAGAAAAATGACGCAGAATCCACTGAGAAAGCCTTCTAATGTGAGTGCGAACTGCGGAATATAAAATCCGGCCGGGATCAGAGACTCAGAGGGACAGGGGCGATCCCCCTCTGCGGGGAGTGAGAGAGGAAAGAGAGAGGCCGAAACTACTCAAGACACGGTCCCTGTCGCTGGGGAACAGAAGAACTTCCGCTCGGGGCACAGAAGGACCCTGCGCACCAGGTCCCCGCATACCAACTTGTCCTGGAGCGGCAGTGCGCCGACCAATCCTTTGTGCTCCTGGCTCGGCTGGACACCTAGAGGAGCCACACGCCTACCACTCCTTTGTGCTCCTGGCTCGTCTGGACCCCTGGAGGGGCCGCACACCTGACCATGCTTCCATGCTCCTGCCTAGATAGGATCCCTAGACAGGAGGCGAAGGGCTTAAAACTGGGATATTTGCCCGCAAGTTCCTGTTTCAGGTGACGAGACACAAAAGGACCCAGTTTCCCCCTCTCCAGCGGACCCGAGGCACCCCCCAGGCAAACCCCCCATCCTTGCTCACCAACCCAAACCTGGTGGAGAAGGGAGCAGCAATTCTGGCTCAATCCCCAGGGCTAGGCAAGAGGCTTGGAATAGCCCTGAGGGGATGGCCTGCGAGGCTGTGTCTACAGCAATTTCAGTGGGGCACGGAGACTGGGATTTGGAAACTAGGCCTCACCTGGGTTAAAGAGTGCGACCCACTGTGGCTGCACCACCGGCACGGGGAGTTTACACACCCAAAAAAGTGAGGTGCAGTGCTTGGTTCAAGAAGGGACTGGAGTGCCGCCACTCTCCTCCCCACAACCGCCAAGGCAGAACACCCGCCTGACACATTGGATCAAACCACGCCCATCACTGCTAGAGAGCGGCCTTCCTCTTTTTTTTTTTTTTCTCTTTTTTAGCCTTCCTTTTTTTTTTTTTTTTCTCTTTTTTTCCGGAACACTGACCTGATTAATTCTGGTCACTGGCTTGCTTAAACAGTCACATTTAGTCCATTCTGTAGATGTAAATTCTACACCTAACTACCTTTTCATCTCTTTCTCTCAGGAGTAATTAGACTATATCGTTTCTCTGGATAACACCAGCATACTTCTCTCACCTCTCCAACCATATTCCACCCTTTAGCTCTTTGAAAAAAGCTTCTTATCCCTTCTGCATGTTCATTCTATTTCCAATTTTGCCAAATCCACACCCTGTCTTCTCTCTCTTTCTCTATGCTCTTCAACCAGCACTGCATACACCCGGCTATTTAATTGTAGCTGGGAAATATGGTTATATGCTTTAAACCGTACTTTGTCCATCGGTTTTCTTCTTTTTTTCTTTTCGTTTCTTCTTTTTGACTTTTTAATGTATTTTTTATTTTCTAGTATTCACCTTCCCTCCTCTGGCTTTTCTCTTAACTTTTGTGTTTTCCCTCTCGGTTTGCATGTTTGTTGGATTTATCCGTGTGTTTGTGTGCCTCTGCTCCCTGTGTGTTTGTCTGTCTGTTTTCTTCTCCAGGGCTACCTCAAGAAACAAGCCGAGGTACACATGGTGGAGAGTCCCAAATATCATTACGAATAGGAAAATAAAATAACCAAGGTCTCAACAAGAGAGACCAAGAGATACCATTCAAAAAACACTTTCTGAAAGATTAGGGCCTGGACAGTCAGAGTCTTCTTGGGTACAGCAGAACTCACAGGTGCAGAGAGCATAACAAGTCTTTAAATCTAACAAGAGATAGAAACTCAACCAGAATGACGAAACGAAAGAGCTCTCCTCCAAAGAAATTCCAAGAAGAACTGACAGCTAAAGAACTGCTCAAAACAGATATCAGCAGCATAACTGAACAAGATTTTATAACAATAATCGTAAAATTAATCGCTAGGCTTGCAAAAAGCATAGAGGACATCAAAGAAACTATGACTACAAACAACATGGAGCAAAAATAGGCATGATGAATTTAAAAATACGATAAATGAGATACCTAATAAATTGGAGAGTCCAATGCACAGATTGAAGAGGCAGAAAGGAAAATAAGTGATTTAGAAGACACCATTATAGAAACAGAAGAAACTGAGAAAAAAAGAGACAAACTGATCCAGGAACATGAAAGAAGAGCTCAAGAGATCAGCGATATGGTCAAATGTAACAATATCCGTATCACAGGAATCCCAGAAGAAGAAGAGAGACGGAAAGGTGCTGAAGGAGTCTTGGAACAAATTATAGCAGAGAACTTCCCCAACCTGGGGAAGGAAGTAAACGTTGAAATACAAGAGGCACAGAGGACTCCCCTCAGACGTAATTTGAATCTATATTCTGCATGGCATATCATAGTAAAAATGGCAAAATATAAGGACAAAGAGAGAATTTTGAAAGCAGCTAGGGAGAAAAGGGCCCTAACATATAAAGGGAAACCTATCAGAGTGGTGACAGACCTATCTACTGAAACTTGGCAGGTCAGAAAGGAATGGCAGGAGATCTTCAATGTGATTAACAAAAAAAAAAATATGTAGCCAAGAATCCTCTATCCAGCAAGCCTGTCATTCAAAATAGAAGGAGAGATAAAAACCTTTCCAAATAAACAGAAATTGAAAGAATTTGTCACCACTAAGCCAGCCCTACAAGAAATCCTGAGGGGGACGCTCTGAGGGAAGTGTTGAAGGAACAAAGATACAAGAGACACCACCACAAGCATGAATCCCACAAAAGACACAAAGACTCTAAACCCACATATTTCAATAATAACACTGAATGTAAATGGGCTGAATG
>NW_024082167.1:43401-67357 GCF_003009895.1 Hyaena hyaena
GCTAAAATGAGCAAATCAGTGAACTCTAGAAACTAGCGAGGATGTGGAGAAACGAGCACCTTCCGACACTGTTGGTGGGAATGTAAACTGGTGCAACCCCTCTGGAAAACAGTGTGGGGGTTCCTCAAAAAATTAAAAAAAGAACTCCCCTATGACCCAGCAATAGCACTGCTAGGAATTTACCCAAGGGATATAGGAATGCTGATGCATAGGAGCACATGTACCCCAATGTTCATAGCAGCACTCTCAACAATAGCCAAAACATCAAAAGAGCCTAAGTGTCCATCAACGGACGAATGGATCAAGAAGATGTGGTTTATCGATACCATGGAATACTACATGGCAATGAGAAAGAATGAAATCTGGCCACGTGTAGCAACATGGATGGAACTTGAGGGTGTTATGCTGAGCGAAATAGTCAGGCAGAGGACAGATACCATATATTTGCACGTATAGGAGGATTAGGAGGAACTTAACGGAGGACCGTGGGGGAGGAGAAGGGGGAAAATAGTGGGGGAGAGGGAGAGAGGCAAACCATGAGAGACTCTTGAATGCTGAGAACAAACTGAGGACTGATGGGTGTGGGGGGGAGGGGGGAGATGGGCATGGAGGAGGGCACTTGTGGGGATGAGCACTGGGTGTTATATGGAAACCAACTTGACAACAAACTATTTGTTAAGAAAAAAAAAGTACAAGCTTCCATTATGAAACAAATAAGTCACAGAGATGAAAGTACAGTACAGGGAATATAGGCAGTAACAGTGTAATAACGTATGGTGATGGACAGTAACTACACTTATTGTGGTGAGCTATTTAAGTACTATATAGAACTGTGGAATGTACTGTATGACCATTTTACTTCAAGTAAAAATAAAGTGCATGATTAAAAATTTTCATCTATGACTCATTATTGGCCATTCTGCAATATCCACCAGAGAGGTCACAGCCTCAGCTAAACATTTAGGCTCACATGACTACCATGGGCCATATTTGGCACTAGTTTGTTCAGAAGGCCACTGGATAGAAAAAACAGCTTGCTAGCCAAGTGAGTAACTGACACTGTTCTTCAGTGGAAGTCTTCAAAATATAGCTGAAGTCAAGAGATCTACATAGGTTGTACAGAAACCACATTGGCTGAAATGTCTTCCCACAAGGGCCAGAGTCTCTATGAACAACTTTATGAGCATAGCACTCAGGGTTCCCCAAAGAGCTTCCCCAATTATGAGAATTATCACATTCAGGGACGTTCAGATACAGCTTTCTATCTGATTTACAATTCTCCCAGTCTGGATGCAATTGAACTTTCAGGGTCATTTTTACTGTATATCTCTAGGCCAGTGATTTTCAGACGCAATTTGGTACCAGGGGAAGTCTGACAATTCTGGAGACAGTTTTGGTTATCACAACTGCGGGCTCTTATCAGCATCCAGTCAGAGAAGCCCATCCTACAATGTACAAGACAGTGCTCAATAACAAAGAATTATCCAGCCCCAAATGTCAGTGATTCCGGGGTAAAGAAATCCCTGTTATAAAAAAGATATAGTGACTAAGAATGCATACTTTGGAGTCATACTGATTGAAGGTTAAATAGTAGCTGTACTAGTTAACTACATGTATGAAATTAAGCAACGTAGTTAACCAAAACTTGAGTTTTCTCAACTGTAACAAGGATATAACAAAACCAATCTGACTGAATTATAGTGGTTAAAAGAACTCTCATCCACTTCCTGGAAGATAATAAACACTCAATACCCAATCTGTTAAGAGTTTTTATCATAATTGTATTTTGTTTTGTCAAATGATTTTCTGCATCCACTGAAATGATAGTATGATTTTGATCCTTCATTTTCTCAATGTGGTGTATCACACTGACTGATTTACAGACATATTTGCAAATCATACATCTGTTAGATTCATATTCAAAATATATCAGGAATTCATACAACTTTATAACAAAAAAATCTGACTTAAAAATAGGCAGAAGGAGAGGAGGCAAGATGGCAGAGAAGTAGGGAGCTAGGTACATTTTGCTCACCTGCCTCTCTCAAACACAGAAGGCCTGAAACCATAGGACAATGAACCACAGGAGTCTGGGGGGAAAAGAGACAGAGTCCGCTGAGAGGACAGCATCATAGGTGTATGACTGAGAACTGGGGAAGATTAAAATGGGCCAAGACCTGGAGACACGGAGAGGAGGGAGTCTCCTCCATGGAGAGCCATTGGAGAGGCAAGGGGAAGAGAAAGAGTGGATGAAGCTGCTCACAAAACTGTACCTGGAGAAGACAAAAACCTTGGCCTGGGATGGAGAGATATCCTACCATCCCATCTCTAACCACAGGGCGTTCAGAGAGTGATCCCCATTTCTAGCTATGCCGCTTTCTTTGGGCTGGGTGCCTCGGTCCCAGGCCGCACCAAGAGAAACTGCTTCCCTACTCTCCTGGCTCCATCCCTGGCTGGGAAGCAGCCTGGCCTGAGGTATTACATTTCAGATGGTATCAGTAAAGCACGCAGATTAAGATCTGGAAACAAGGTGGGGCTTCGGTCACAGAACATGGCCCACCTTGGCTATGCCAGGAGCACAGGGAGATCGGACCCAAAAGAGTGATTTATAACAACTGTTTTGAGAAGGGGTTGGGGTGCCACCAGTTTCCTCCCCACAACCACCAAGTCGGGGACTCAGGGAGCTGCCTGTGGGGACCCAGAGTGGAGGTAAGACCTGCCTACATCAAACCACACCCATCTGCTCTGGAGAGCTGCTTTTTTATTTACTGGAGCCTGAGGCAAGACTAACATTGATGCATTGCCTTGATTAACTCTAGATCAATTCTTTCTATCAGATAGATTTCCCCTTATCTCATTCTTATCCCTCCCATCCTCTGGATTGGTCATTGGTCAATGACCTCTGGTCATTGGTTTACTTAAATAGTCACATTTAATCCATTCTCTAGATGCATATTCTACACTTCCATCTTTACCTTCCTTTCTCTCTCTCTGGAATAATCAGACTATATAGTTTCTTTGGGTAACATTATCTTCATTTCGCTGTCCTCGCCTCCTACCATAGTCTCCTCTTTCTCTCTCTGAATTAAGCCTCTTAGTCTCTCTGCCTGGTCACTGTCCAATTTCACTTTTTCACTGCCCTGTCATTTCTCTCTTTGTATATGCTCTTCAATCAGCACTGCATACACCCTGCTTGTTATCTGTAGCTGGGAATTCTGGTTTTATGCTTTTAGACTGTCTTTTGTCTTTTAGGGTTTTTTTTCTTTTTTCTTTTTCCCTTTCAGTTTGCTTGTTTGTTGGATTTGTCTGTGCATTTGCGTGCCTTTGTTTCCTGTGTGCTTGTCTTGTCTATTCTCCCTTTCAGGGCTACCTCAAGAAACAAGCCGGGGCGCCTGGGTGGCTTAGTCAGTTAAGCGTCCGACATTCGCTTAGGTCATGATCTCGCGGTTTGTGGGTTCGAGCCCTGCGTCGGGCTCTGTGCTGACTGCCAGCTCAGAGCCTGGAGCCTGTTTCAGTCTGTGACTCCCTCTCTCTCTGACTCTCCCCTGCTCATGCTGTCTCTCTTTCTCTCCCCTAGAAATAAATAAAACATTTAAAAAAAAAAAAAAGAAAAAAGAAACAAGCCAAAGTACACATGGTGGAGAGTCCCAAATATCACTATGAGTAGGGAAATAAAATAACTAAAGCCACAACAAGAGAGACCAAAAGACACCATTAAAAGAACACTTCCTGAATGGACAGCCCCTGGAAAGTCAATGAGCCTTCTTTAATATAGCAGTACTTAGGGCGCCTGGGTGACTCAGTCAGTTGAGCATCTGACTTCAGCTCAGGTCATGATCTCACAGCTTGTGGGTTCGAGCCCCGCATCGGGCACTGTGCTGACAGCTAGCTCAGAGCCTAGAACCTGTTTCAGATTCTGTATCTCTCTCTCACTCTGACCCTCCCCTGCTCATGCTGTCTCTCTCTCTCTGTCTTTTATAAATAAATTAAAAATATATATATTAAAAGTATATATATAGTAGTACTTGCATGTGCAGAGCACATAACAAGCTTTTAAAACTGACAAGAGAAAGAAAGCTAGCTAAAATGGCGAAACAGAAGAACTCTCCTCTACAGAAACTCCAAGAAGTGACAGTTAAAGAACTGTTCAGAACAGATATAAGCAACATAAATGAACAAGAATTTAGAACAACAGTCATAAAATTAATCGCTGGCCTTGAAAAAAGCATGGAAGACATCAGAGAAGTTATTGCTACAAAGACCTTAAAAATAGTTGTGAAGAATTAAAAAATGATATAAATGAGGTGCAAAATAAAATGGAGGCATCCAATTCACGGACTGAAAAGTCAGAGAGGAGAATAGGAGAATTAGAGGACATAATTATAGAAAAAGAGGAAGCTGAGAAAGAGAGATATAAACTGATCCAAGAGCACGAAAGGAGAATTCGAGAACTAAGTGATACAATCAAATGGAACAATATCCACTTCACAGGAATTCCAGAAGAGGAAGAGAGAGGGAAAGGTGCTGAAGGAATCCTTGAACAAATTATAGCTGAGAACTTCCCCAATCTGGGGAAGGAAATAAACATTGAAATCCAAGAGGCACAGAGAACTCCCATCAGACGTAACCTGAATCCATCTTCTGCATGACATATCATAGTGAAACTGGCAAAATATAAGGACAAAGAGAGAATTCTGAAAGCACTTGGAATAAAAAGGCCTTAACATACAAAGGGAGACCTATCAGGGTGGTTACCGACCTAACTGCTGAAAACTTGGCAAGCCAGAAAGGAATGACATGAAATCTTCAATGTGATAAACAGGAAAAATATTTAGGCAAGAATCTTTTATCTAGCAAGCCTGTCTTTCAGAATAGAAGGAGAGATAAAGGTCTTCCCAAATAAACAAAAATTGAAAGAATTCATCACCACGAAACCAGCACTACAAGAATCCTGAGAGGGACTCTCTGAGGGAAATGTTGAAAGGAACACAAGGTACCAGAGACACCACTATAAGCATGAAACCTACAGAGAACCCAATGACCCTAACCCCATATTTTTCAATAATAACACTGAAAATAGACTAAATGCTCCAATCAAAAGACACAGGGTAGCAGAATGGATTAAAAAAAAAATCCATCTATTTGCTGCCTACAAGAAACTCATTTTAGACCTCAGGACACCTTCAGACTGAAAATGAGAGGATGGAGAAATATCTATTATGCTACTGGTCAAAAGAAGTCAAAAGAAAGCTGGAGTAGCCATACTTATATCAGGCAAACTGGACTTTAAAGTAAAGGCAGTAACAAGGGATGAAGAAGGGCATTATATAATAATTACAGGGTCTATCCATCAGGAAGAGCTAATAATTATAAATATCTATGCACTAAATTCGGAAGCACCCAAATACATAAAACAATCACAAACAGAAACAATCTTATTGATAAGAATGTGCTAATAGCAGGGGACTTTAATACTCCACTTACAGCAATGGATAGATCAACTAGACACAAAATCACTAAAGAAACAATGGACTTAAATGACACATTAGACCAGATGGATTTCACAGTTATATTTAGAATTCTACATCCTGAGGCCATGGAATTCACTTTTTTCTCAAGTGCGCTTAGCACATATTCTAAAACAGATCACATACTGGGTCATAAAGCAGCCCTCAATAACTAAAAAAGAACTGAGATGATACCATGCACACTTTCAGATCACAATGCTATGAAACTTGAAATCAACCACAGGAAAAAGTCTGGAAAACCTCCAAAAACATGAAGGTTAAAGTACACCCTACTAAAGAACGAATGAGCCAGTCAGGCAATTAGAGAAGAAATTTAAAAATATACGGAAATAAATGAAAATGAAAATAAACAATCCATACTCTTTGGGATGTGGCAAAGGCAGTCTTAAGAGAAAAGTACATTACACTCCGGGCCTATTTCAGGAAACTACAAAAAGTGCAAATACAAAATCTAACAGCACACCTAAAGAAACTAGAAGCAGAGCAGCAAGAGCATCCCAAACCCAGAAGAAGAAGAGAAATAATAAAGATCAGGGCAGAAATAAACAATATAGAATCCAAAAAACAATTGAACAGATCAATGAAACCAAGAGCTGGTTTTTTGAAAAAACAAACAAAGTTGATAAAACTCTGACCAGGGTTCTCAAAAAGAAAAGAGAGAGCACCCAAATAGACAAAACCATGAATAGAAATGGATTTATTACTACCAATCCCTCAGAAATACAAGCAATTATCAGGGAATACTATGAAAAATTATATGCCACAAACTGGACAACCTAGAAGAAATGAACAAATTCCTAAACACACACTCACTACCAAAATTCACAAGGGAAGAGATAGAAAATCTGAACAGACCCATAACTAGTGAAGAAATTGAATCAGTTATCAAAAATCTTCCTACAAATAAGAGCCATGGGCCAAATGGCTTCCCTGAGGAATTCTACCAGACATTTAAATCAGAATTAATACCCATTCTTCTCAAGCTATTTCAAAAAATAGAAATCAAAGGAAAACTTCTGGACTCATTCTACAAAGCCAGCATCTCTTTGATTCCCAAACCAGACAGAGACCCAGCAATAAAAAAAGAGAACTACAGGCCAATAACCCTGATGTATATGGATGCAAATATCCTCAACAAGGTACTTGCAAATCAAATTCAACAGCACATAAAAAGAATTATCCAACACGATCAAGTGGGATTAATTCCTGAGTTACAGGGCTGGTTCAATATTCACAAATCAATCAGTGTGATATATCACATTCACAAAAGAAAAAAAAAACATATGATCCTGTTGATAGATGCAGAAAAAGCATTTGACAAAATACAGCGTCCTTTCATAATAAAGACCCTCGAGAAAGTCGGGATAGAAGGAACTTACTTAAACATCATGAAAGCCATCTATAAGAAGCCCTCAGCTAACATCATCCTCACTAAGGAAAAACTGAGAGTTTTCCCCCTGAAATCAGGAACATGACAATGATGTCCACTCACACCACTGTTGTTTAACATAGTGCTGAGAGTCCTAGCATCAGCCAGCAGACAACAAAAGGAAATAAAAGGCATCAGAATTGGCAAAGATGAAGTCAAACTTTCACTTTTCACGGATGACATGATATTCTACATGGAAAACTTTACAGACTCCACCAGAAGTTTACCTGAACTGATCCAAGAATTCAGCAAAGTTGCAGGGTACAAAATCAATGTACAGAAATCAGTTGCATTTTTATACACCAATAATGAAGCAACAGAAAGGGAAATCAAGAAACTGATCCCATTCAAAATTGCACCAAAAAAAAACACATGCAATATCTAGGAATAAACCTAACCAAAGATATAGGAGATCTGTATGATGAAAACTATAGAAAACTTATGAAGGAAACTGAAGAAGACACAACGAAATGGAAAAGCATCCCATGTTCATGGATTGGAAGAATAAATATTGTTAAAATGTCATTACTACCCAAACCAATCTACAGATTCAATGCAATCCCAATCAAAACTGCACCAGCATTCTTCTCAAAGGTAGGGCAAACTATCCTAAAATTTGTATGGAACCACAAAAGACCCCAAATAGCCAAAGTAATATTGAAGAATAAAACCAAAATGGGAGGCATCACAATCCCAGACTTTGGCCTCTACTACAAAGCTGTAGTCATCAAGACAGTATGGTATTGGCACAAAAACAGACACATAGACCAATAGAACAGAATAGAGAACTCAGAATTAGACCCACAAATGTATGGCCAAATAATCTTTGAAAAAAGCAGGGAAGAGTATCCAATGGGAAAAAGACAGCCTCTTTAACAGATGGTGCTGGGAGAATTGGACAGCAACGTGCAAAAGAATGAAACTAGATCATTTTCTTACACCATACACAAAAATAAACTGCAAATGGATAAAGTACCTGAATGTGTGACAGGAAACCACCAAAACCCTAGAGGAGAAAGCAGGAAACAACCTCCTCTCCTCAGCCGCTTCTGCACGGCAAATAATCCATAAAACTAACAGGTAACTGGCAGAATGGGAAAAGATAGTTGCAAATGTCATATCAGATATAGGGCTAGTATCCAAAATCTATAAGGAACTCACCAAACTCTACACCTGAAAAAACAAATATTCCAGTGAAGAAAGGGGCAGAAGACATGCACAGACACTTCTCCAAAGAAGACATCCAGATGGCCAACAGACACATGAAATGATGCTCAGCGTCCCTTATCAGGGAAATACAAATCAAAACCACACTGAGATACCACCTCACGCAGGTCAGAGTGGCTAAAATGAATAAATCAGGAGACTCTAGATGCTGGTGAGGATGTGGAGAAACAGGCACCCTCCTACACTGTTGGTGGGAATGTAAACTGGTGTAGCTGATCTGGAAAACAGTGTGAAGGTTCTTCAAAAAATTAACAATAGAACTCCCTATGAGCCAGCAATAGCACTACTAGGAATTTACCTAAGGGATACAGGAGTGCTGATGCATAGGGGCACTGCTGTTCATAGCAGTAGTTTCAACAATAGCCAAATCATGGAAAGAATCTAAATGTCTATCAACTGATGAATGGATCAAGATGTGGTTTATATATACAATGGAATACTACATGGCAATGAGAAAGAATGAAATCTGGCCATTTGTAGCAACGTGGATGGAACTCGAGGGTGTTATGCTGAGCAAAATAAGTCAGGCAGAGAAAGACAGATACCATATGTTTTCACTTATAAGTGGAACAGCAGAAACTTAATGGAGGGCCATGGGGGAGGACAAGGGGAAAAAACAGCTAGGGAGAGGGAGGGAGGCAAACCATGAGAGACTCTTGAATACTGAGAACAAACTGAGGGCTGATAGAGGTGGGGGAGATGGAAAAGGGGGTGATGGACACGGAGGAGGGCACTTGTCAGGATTAGCACTGGGTGTTACATCAAAACCAACTTGACAATAAACTGAAAAAAATATATATATATATATGCCAAAGACAAAATTTTTAGTACGTGAAAAAAAAAAATAAAAATTACAATCCTGTAATTAACCAAAAATATAAAAAATAGGCAGAAGATTTGAATATTTTTCCAGAGAAGTCTTTGAACATTTTATAAAGAAGACATACAGATGGCCAGCAGATACATGAAAAAATGCTCAACAGTCTTAATCATCTGGTATATGCAAATCGAAAGCAAACTGAGGTTCACTCCACACCTTTTGAAGGATTATTATCAAAAAGAAGACATTACAAGCGTTAGTGAGGATGTGAAGAAAAGGAAACTCGTACATTTCTGGTTTTCACCACTGCAGAAAACAGTATGGGCATTCCTTAAAAAATTTAAATATAACTATTGTATGATCCAGCAATTCCATTTCTCAGTATTTATCCAATGAAAACGAAAACACTAACTGGGAAAGATATATGCACTCTCATATTCATTGCAGCACTGTTTACAATAGCCAAGACATGAAAAAACCTTAAGTGTCCAGAGAGCAGCCAGCCCAATGTGAGGCCTGAACTCATGAACCGCAAGATCATGACCTGACCTGAAGTCACACACTCAACTGACTAAGCCACGATGCACCCCTCCATTGCATCTTAATGCAACCATGTAATAACCACTTGAAAAAAACCACAAAACACAGTAGATTTTCATATATACATGTGTATGTCTGCTTGTTAGCAGATCTTACAGACTGGCCAAAAGTTTGTTCACAGAAGTATTTCCTAACCTCATCTACTGGCAATGTCTACCTGAAAGATTATTCTACATTCAAATAAAGATTAGTATATGGAGAAAAAGAACAACATATGGAGGCCTATTATAAGAAAGTGCAGTAGAAGGAAAAATGCACAATGCTGAGAAAAGTCAAGGCATAAAAACATTTTAGAATACGTATTGACTTTCTGAAGAAAAAAATAGAAGAACGGAAATGAGTGGAATCTGGAGGACTGAAGAAGAAAATATACAATAGCACTGTACTCTATTTGATAAAGTTCTTTCCTATGAAGGTATAGGTTAACCATTCTGATACTGCTATGTATGTATATTGGAACTGAACAATAAGTAAATGTACTGCAGATCGTGAGAACAGGTTTCTTAATGTCTGAGTAGGAGTTTTCAGATAATTAAAGGAAAAAAGCTAGAATGGCTCAAGTGGTAATGAATTAGAGTTGGAGATATCAATATGAACTTGTGTGTAGCTTAATACAAGTAAAGGTGGTTACATACAGAAATATATATAGATATTTATATATACAGGGATTAGTATACACACATATATTTCCTAGCTCTGTCAGCTGAGTTGCCGTAGAAGCAAGGATATCCCAGGACCAACAACAACACTTGGCTCCCAGGTCTCAGTTTCTAATACCATACTTCAATAAAAGGAACCAGAGCTCCATGGAAAAATAACTAATTCTAAAAGCTGCTGAAAGAAATATGAAAGATGAGCCTGGAGCATCTCAAGTACTAGAAAGTAAGTAAGAGGTCAAAAACAAAAGCACACTTACTGGGGCACATCAAAAGCACACAGGAGTCAAGCAAAAGAGTTCCCAATGGCCAAAGCTGGAACAATATTAGTAATAAATAACCCAACTATAAAATTAATACCCAGAAGCTATACCGATATACACAACTGACTCAAACAATAAATAAATGGGGTGGAATAGACAAATCCCTATACAGAAGATTCCAAATAATTTGTGTAGATATTCAGTCCTCTAGGAGGTACAGCAGAACTCTCTCCCTTGAGTTTGGGCTCTGCATAGTGAATTCCTTACAAAAAAGTATATACAGGAAAAAGGAAAAAGAATAAATTTATATAGTAGAGAAACCTGAAAAAAAATACCTCACTAAAGTGATCAAAGATAACACCAATAATGACAGGTCACATTCATAGTATGTACCTTTGAAATGATGTGGTAGAAATAGCACTTTATCTCTGATTTTCTTTCTCCAAACCCATAACCCCAGTCTAATCATGAGAAGAATTCTTACAGACAAATTCTAATAGATGGGCTTCCTATAAAATACCTGACCAGTACTCCTCAAATCTGTAAAGGTCATTAAAAACAAGTCTCAGAAACTGCCACAGCCAAGAGGAGCCTCAGGAGATATGATAACTAAACGTAATGTGGCATCCTGGATGGGATCCTGGGTCAGAAGAAGGATATTAAGTAAAAATTAAAGAGGTCTGAATAAAATATGGACTTTAGTTAATATATCTATGTTATTTCATTGACTGTAAAAAATGTACCATATTAATTTGTTACTAATAGGGAAAACGGGTATGGGGTATATGGGAATTCTCTGTACTATATTCTCAAATTCAGTAAGCAAGGTTTTACTTTGAAAAGTCAACACCCACATTAAAAGCCTTAGTTCTCGGGGCACCTGGGTGGCTTAGACGGTTAAGCGGCCGACTTTCGCTTAGGTCATGATCTCGCGGTTCGTGGGTTCGAGCCCCGCGTCGGGCTCTGTGCTGACTGCCAGCTCAGAGCCTGGAGCCTGCTTCAGTCTGTGACTCCCTCTCTCTCTGACCCTCCCCTGCTCACGCTGTCTCTCTCTCTCTCCTAGAAATAAATAAAACATTAAAAAAAAAAATTTAAAAAAAAAAAAAAAAGCCTTAGTTCTCCTCAGATGTTTATTGAATTTATTTAGGAAAGAACTTTTTGTGGGAGTAAGGCACTGAAGCTGAAGTGCTTCTTTATATAAGTGGGAAGGGAAATGGGAAGTTGGGGAAATGACTGAAATAGATGTTACGCTTGATTCCTATGTTCTCTTTGATTCTCACTCCCACACTGTTGGAACTGCTTGTGAAACAAATAGGCAGTTTCCACCTCCACTGTGGTTACCTCATAGTACATTTTCAGTTGTGGCCTTTTCTACACTGTTTCTTAAAAACTGTTTCTCTCCACTCTCCATTCTGTAGAGATGTACTGACACCATTTATATGTTCCTTAGTATCCCCTTTATATGTCTGCCGGACACAGGGCAAAGTGGATCAACTGAAGGAAGAATATTTGAGACGCAACACAAGCCTTCTCTAAAGCTTAAGGAAAGCACGGGTTCATTAAAAAACAAAAGTTTCAAAGTGCTTAAGAGGGATCACGGACTCCCAGCAAAAGAATAAACTATAGGCCCAGATACTTTTTAAATTAACATAAAGGGAGGCCATCGAGGGCAGGGGAGGTGGGAAGTTCATAGGCAAAATGTTAAATATAAAACGAAACACCAAGGAAGCACAAAAATTAAAGAATTAAAGGTGGAAAGAATAACAAGGATATCCACTGTAATGCTAAATATACTAGGTAAAAATTTTCACTATATAAACACTCAAGAGACATCCAAAACAAAAAAACAGCAAAGTTACAAATAAAGGGATGATTAACAACATAACAAGAAAATGTAAACAACACACAGGGAAATGAGGAATTAAAAGCCCACAGGATGTCTGGGTGGCTCAGTTGGTTAAGCCTCTGATTTGGTTTCAGCTCAGAGCATGATTTCCCAGTTCATGAGTTCAAGCCCCCATCAGGTTCTGTGCCCATGGTGCAGAGCCTGCTTGGGATTCTCTATCTCTCTCCCTCTCTCTCTGCCCCTCCATGGAGCACTTGCGAGTGTGTGCTCTCTATCTCAAAATAAATAAATAAAAACTTAAAAAAATAAAAGCACAAATGTATTAAAGTAGAAAGGAAACTTTAAATGACTAAAGGTACAACTTATAATGAAATATGACTTATTAAATGTACCAAATAACATAACTGGAATATGTTTATGGCAAAATCCTCTGAAAACAAAAGATGAAATCAACAAGGACATAACAAACAAATCCTTAGCAGATAAGCTATATCCTTAAGAGATAAACTAAATCCTTAATCCTTAACAGATAAACTAAAATTAAGTAATAATAATATAGTAGATATGAAAAATGTGGTTTGTGTGATAGGATGTAGTTTCTATTTAAGCACTTACGAAAATGTTTGCAAAAGCTACTATGTAGCAGGCTACAAAAAAACTCCTCAATAAATAAAAAGTATCTACCAGTGAAGAGACTACATTTATTATCAGAATGAAAGCTAGAACTTAACACAGACAAAAAACATTCTCAACTAATTTGAAATTTAAACTTTGCTTCTAAAATACAACTCAAAGACAAAAACAGTGCACATCAAAATCTACAGAGCACAGCTCAAGCTCCACGTTAGACAATGTCAAAGCCTCACATGTACAATTAAACAAGAATGAGATAAATTAAGCATTCAACTCAAAGTTTGAAAAAGCAACAAAATATACTGGGAATTTATAGGTTAAATAAATTAATAAATAATTGGGTATCAATGACTATAGAGCTAGGAGGGCAGAGATGTTTAGGATGACATGCTTGCATTTAAGACTTCAAAAGGGAACAATCTGGGTGACAGAACGTCCAAGGTATGTATGACTGTGACTGCGAGAAGTTTAAGTGATCTGTAAGCGATGAATACGGGAATAAACAAAGCCAAGAACTGCTAAAGTTTAAACTCTAGAGTACTGAGCAGACGCCTTTCAGGACGATGGTGGCAGTCAGAATGAAGAGTTAACTGTGAGCCACTACCACTGGAAGGCAGGGTTCAGTAAGGCGCAGAGTTAAACAACCAGGTGACACCGGTTCAAAGGATTATATAGCACGGAAGAAAAATTGAACAGGTGCCAATTATGGAGGAAAAGCAGTATTTGTCGGTGAAGAGAGATGTTTTAAACCTCAGGTAGGGCAGCAGCTTGAGGTGAAGGAAACAGCTTTGGAGATTAGCGCAGAGGAACAGAAAGCAGTCTGCAAATGAACCATCTGAAATAAGAAAGATGCCTTCAAGTTTTACTTTTCAGAGGAGGAGCCAGGGAAGACTAAGAAAGAAGGCAAGTTGGAATGAAGTTTTCTCCATTTTCTTTTTCAGCCGATGGATCCAGTCACACTCGGTACTTCCATGAGGAATCAATACCAGTCATTCCCTAGCCCACTGATGAAGACACTTTCCCTAGGTCAAGCGCCTGCACATTGCCCCCGTTACAGACTGTAAGAGAGAGCTGCACTAAAAGCTGCTCGTGCCTACTATCCCACGCACCGACTTCCTTCCGCAGCCCACGCCTTCCCCGCCACCGGTGACCCCCTCCAGGTGGTCCCGCAGAGACTGCGGGAATCCGCGTAACTGTGCACAAGCCAACGCCCTCCAGCGGGATTCCCAACTCCGCGCACCCACATCCCCGTCGCCCGCTAACACCGGCGATACCTGTGGGCACGGCTCCCAGCCGGCGTTCTGTTCACTCACACCGAGGCGCCACTTCCAACAGGAGTCACAGAAGTCGCTGGCCTAGCGGGCTGACGGAGCCGGCATGGGTAATCACGCCAGAGCTAAGAAACCGTAACCACACCCGTCCGTTAAACGCCACCGCCGCCCGCCCTGGGTCTCCTAAAGGTCAACGCACGCCCTCAGCGCACGCAGGCGCACTAGCCCTGGAAGGAGCCCCCAGCAGCCCCCGCGGCCCCAGTCTGCAGAGTAGACTGGGGGCTTCTCCCAGTCCCGCCCCCTTCCTCAGGCCCCGCCCCGTCCGTAGACTTGCGTCCAACCCCAGGGCCATGAATGGATGGACGCGGACTTACTATGGGAGGGTGGAGGTGAGGGTGAAGCTCAGGGAGAAAGACGTTTCAAACATTCTTCACTTCCTCCATCCCATCCGGGAAAAGTTCCCAAAGTCTTCCTCACCTTCTCCGTACTACCCTAACCCCACTTGCGTGGAACCAAATAATGTGACAGAATTTCGAAAAGATAACAATGTGTATATAACATTATTTTCACTCATTTTATTGATTCACTCATTCATTCATTCTGTTTTGCAACCGAGTAAAAAGTCTTGTGGAAGTTCATGAGTTCAATTTCGGCTGAGTTGGGTATGAGATACTCTGTGACATCCAAAAAGAACTATCAAATAGGCACACCGGCCTAGGAGTCTGGAGACCTTAGAGGTGTCTGGGGCTAGAGGTGTCAAATTTGTGTCAGTTCTGGGTAGATGATAGTTGATACCAGGAGTGAGGATGACATTGTAGAAAGGGAGAACAAAAAAGAGAAAATACTAAAATGAAAGGGCCCAGGATTGAACCCCAAAGGAAGAACTCAAACTAGTAAATCAGAGAGAGCTCGGCAGAGAGGGAGCTTCACATCTAGACCACGAGTTGACCAAAATAAAACAAAAGGGGAATTAGAAATTTTTTGCCAAGCTCCTCTGTGCTCACTACTATCATAAGCAAATTATAAATATCATCTCACTCATCACCAAAACACTATAAGGTAGAGATTATCATTCCCCAATTTGTTGAAACTAAAATCTGGCAAAGCTAAGCTACAAGCTCAAATCATTTCATACTTGTATCACTGCTATTTACTCAATGTTTCAATACTTAGAGGGCCATTAGTAAGTTATGACAGAATTGTTGAATGACACTTTCCAAGATTGGAGGTATGGTGTGTGCTATGAATTGTTTGCAATGAGGTTGACCTTTAAAAAAGTCACATTAAATAGGTTAGGCAAAATCAAAATTTTAACTTGTAAGTATTGTCAGTAAACAGGCTGGAATGTGATCTATAGCTGATTAAAGAGCAGGGAAATGGGAAAAGCACAAAGTAGGAGGGAGAATGACCAGCCATTCTCCTCTCATACCTCTCCTAAATATGAGGTTTCTGACCACGTACTTTCAGAGGTCCACTTGAAACACTGACACTGCTCTCTAATTGAACAGGGCAATTTTCAGTTTACAGACACCTCACTAAAGATTTTTTTAGTTTATTTTTTTAAGTTTATTTATTTTGAGAGACAGAGATAGAGGGAGAGAGAGAGTATCCCAAGCAGGCTCTGCACTAGCAATGCAGAGTCTGACACAGGGCTCTAACCCACCAGCTGTGAGATCATGACCTGAGCTGAAATCAAGAGTCGGTCACTTAACTGATTGAGCCACTCAGGCGACACCGGTGCGGGTATTTTTTAATGGAACAATCTTATAAGGGCTCTTGCAGTATATGACTTTTATTGTAAAGGTAAAGCTAACTGGGACTTGATCCTTAGGATGTATATAGTTGTTTGCTACAGACTCCATTTTCTTCTAGCATTATGAAAGCCAGGTCTTCTGAATTAGAATTTAATTCAGCATACATAGAAAACTTAAGTCAACACCTTTCCTAGGCCACATATTCATTCAACAAATTTTTATTGAGGATATAATATGTGGTTAGTACAGACATTGTACTAGCAATAGGGGATATGTTAGTAAACATAATCAGATGAGGAGTGTCTCAATTCCCAACAGAAGCATTCCCTATGCTAAGCTATTATATCTCTTTACTCAACATTCTGTGTTCTACATGTCCTCAGAATATTGTGTTACGTACATTATGAGTTATACTGGTCAGTTTGGAATTTGTAGGTTGTCAAGACGTTAGTGGGGGTGATTTGGTTTCATAGGCTATGGATAATGGATATTTGTCAATTTTTGACTTCTGATCATTTGAGTACCTTTTCCATATTTATGGTCTTCTGTGAATCATGTGCTAGTTACAGCCTATCTCCCTCCATAGAAGCCAAATATATCTGAAATTCACTTTCTTTGGCTTTATTGCCGCTATGGTATAGCATGTAACTTGGACCAATCAATTAGATACACTCAGTCTAGACTGAATTAAGAGCCAGTGACATGAAAAAGCAAGGACAGCAAACGATTTCTTTTCTTTTTTTTCAAATAGACTTTACTTTTTATATCAGTTTTAGACTTGCAGAAAAACTAAGAAGTACCTTATTTCCTATATACTCACTTTTCCTTATTATTGATATCTCCCATTATAATTGTGGTATTTTTGTTACAAATAAGAAAATCCGCATTGGGATCTTATTATTAACTAAAATTCATACTTCATTTGGATTTTCTTTTTTGTTCTTTTCTTTCTTTTCCCCTTATATCCTTTTTCTGATATAGGATCCCATCCAGGATGCCACTTTACATTTAGTTGTCATGTCTCCTTAGGCTTCCTTGGCTGTGACAGTTTATCAGACTTGGTTTTTTTAATGTTGGGTTTTTTTTGATTTTTTTTACTTTTTGTTAAATTTCTGGGAGAGAGAGAGACAGCGTGAGCTGGGGAGGGTCAGAGAGAGAGGGAGACACAGAATTAGAAACAGGCTCCAGGCTCTGAGCTGGCTGTCAGCACAGAGCCCAATGCGGGGCTCAACCCAAGAACCATGAGATCATGGGGCGCCTGGGTGGCTTAGTCGGTTAAGTGTCCGACTTTTGCTTAGGTCATGATCTCGCGGTTCGTGGGTTCGAGCCCCGCGTCGGGCTCTGTGCTAACTGCCAGCTCAGAGCCTGGAGCCTGTTTCAGAGTCTGTGACTCCCTCTCTCTGACCCTCCCCTGCTCACGCTGATTCTCTCTCCTAGAAATAAATAAAACATTTAAAAAAAAAAAAAAAGATCCGCAAGATCATGACCTGAGCCGAAGTCAGACGCTTAACCTACTGAGCCACTCAGGTGCCCCTTATCAGACTTGTTTTTGATGACCTTCACAGTTTTGGGGAGTACTGGTTATATATTTTATAGGAAGGCCACATATTAGAATTTGTTTGATGTTTTTCTCATGATTAGACTAATGTTATGGGTTTAGGGAAGGACAATCACAAAGATAAATTTCTATTTCCATCACATCTCAAGGGTATATATATATTTATGTATATATAAATATATATATATATCAACGTGACTTATCACCATTGCTGTTAACCTTGATCAACTGATTGATGTAGTGCTTGTCAGCAGAAAAAAAAAATTTTTTTTTCTCTCAATGGCAGAAGAAGCACCAACCTCTCAATTTCCAGCCTCAGCGAATCAGCAGGGCCCTGGCTGATGGTGTTGGCCGAGTAAAGTGCGCCATCTAGCGCTAAATGGCAGTGATGTTCTCGTGACATCCATTCTGTGATAGGCTGCAGGACCAGAATTACCACTGTTTCAATATTTTTCCTTTTAGCTTAAATCACATATAGTCAGTCTCTGTTACTCACAACTAAGAACCCTAATCATACATTATCTTTATTATTATTTTTGGTTGTATGCACTAAATTTTTTCTTTAGGGGTGTTCTGACCATTTATTCCCTCTCACTCTCTATAGCAGGAGATGTGTTTGTTTGTTTGTTTGTTTGTTTGTTTGTTTGTTTGTTTTGAGAGAGATAGCAGGTTTTATTAGTAATGTGAAAAATCCCCACTGGGATCTATTTCGATGGAATGAATGGGGGCATAATTCTATCAGCATCTGAGTTATCCATTACTGTGTAACAAACCATCTCAAAACTTAGTGCCTTAAAACAGTAACCATTTTGCAGAGGAGTCTGTGATTTCAGAATTTGGAGTGGAAATAGAAACTATTGGTGATGGCAATATTAAAGATATGACCATGGAATGAAGGGCTGAGATCATTGGAGGAATGAAGAACAGGTAATTTGAGAATGCAGAATATTTGAGTATTTGATTTTATGTGAAAATTAGATAACTAAGATCTATAACAGGAGTGGTGTGTGGGGAAAGTGACAGTGATCCAGGGCTTAAAATCTTCAAGGAAAAGGGGGAAGTGACCTAGGAATCTAAAATAAATAAAAATCTCACATCCTCACTTTCTCAGCCACAGCTATTTCTTCTTTCTTCCCCATGGTGAGACTTCTCCAAATTAGTGTTCACATTTTCTGTTTACATTTCTTATTTTTCCCGATGTTACTGGAATAGATTTCATTTAGATCATCACAGGCAGCCGAGTCCCGAACTTCACTTATTAGTGTTTTGTTCTTGTCCGTATCACTTCAACTAGCACATTCTGTTTGAATGAGTTTCCTCGGATCCTCATACCCCAGGTTAGATCTTCTCTAGTGTAGTGCACCTCCAGTAATTTTAAAAGAAGAGTAATAAATGCAAAAATGCATATTAAAACACACTATGTGTTAGTCATTGTTCTGTATGTATTGGATACAATCAGAGTCAGACACAATAAAATAAGAGCTCAATAAATGGTTTTAAAATAAATGCATGGATGCATGAATGAAAGAAATAAGAAATATAGCTACTAGATTTTATTGCTTCGCTGGAGAGGTCTTCTACTGCAGAGCCAGTAGTCTGGCTACTGAGGTCTATTGTTCCTGGACTCCTATTCATGATACCTGTAGAATGGTTATCACGGAATCCCCTCTAAACATGTGAATGAAAGTTTGGGTAAAATACACAAATGGCTGTTCAGCCAGATTGTTTGGACTAGGCGTTTATGAAACCTGAAGTGGACCCCAGAATGGAATATTGTAGAGAAGTTGAGCCACAGTGAAATGTGGTTATAGGCATCTAAGCCTGTGGAGGGGTCAGCCTAGGATTAGTAAATTACAATTTCTAAAATTCTAATTTATCTTTCGCTTTTGGAAGAGATATTCATTGGTAATTTGGGCCCATTCAAAAGAGGCTGACCAGAATGGTTGCATGATTGCCAAAGCATGTTAAATAAAAGGAATTTAAAGAAACAAGTGGGAGTTTGTGAGAGTTGAATTTGGTCAAGTACAGAAACTGACTTCAGTGAATTGTGGTATAGGATAATGAAAGTTGTTCTAGGACTATAACTAGGGAAAGTGGGTTCAACATAAAGGAAAATTGATTTTGACTTGCCATAAGGAAGATCTTTGTAATAGCAAAGAACTGTCCATAACTGACCTTTGAGCAAAGCAAGTTTGAATTGCATGGGTCCACTTATATGTGGATTTTTTTTCAATACAGTACAGTAATATAAAGGTATTTTCTCTTATGATCTTCTTAATAATATTTTCTTTTCTCTAGTTTATTGTAAGAATAGAGTATGTAATATATATCACATACAAAATCTGTGTTGATTGACTGTTCAAGTTTTTAGTAAGTCTTCCAGTCAATAATAGGCTAGTAGAAGTTAAGTTTTTGGGGAGTCAAAAGGTTACATGCAGATTTTCAAGTATGCAGGGGTTGGCACAACCTAGTTCAAGGGTAGCTGTATAAATGAAAGACAATGATCCAAGAGAGTAGGGAGTTATATATTCTTGTTTCAGCAAATGCTAGACAATTACTCAATAGAAATTGCCAGAGACCGGCTCCTGCCGGGGTCCAGAGGTCCCTGAAGGATGGACGGTGTCGGTGAAAGAGACAGTGAGAGAGCCCCGAGATTCTTTCTGATCACCAGGCAGGCATCTCTGCTCTGACTGGAGCTCAACTTTATTTTATAATTAAGTGTTTGGGGGATGGCACAGAAGTGGCATTTGCCTTAGACAATGATTTCTGATGACAAACTTCTTTGATATGTAAGAATTTCCCATAACATAGATTTGTAGAAGACTCATGCATAACCTTTATCAATAGTGATTGAGGTAGGAGATTTTGATGCTTATCCTATGGGGAAGGAAGGTATCTATAGCATACAAGACAATGTTTTCAGCATAAAAAGGGTGAAGTTAGTTCTTTGTGGGCAGGAGTCAATAGCTTGTTTGTTTAAGGAGAAGTATTAAGAAAAACAAGTCTTTCGGGAAACACAGTGTTTGCTCCCATAATCACAAAAGAAGAAGTTCCTATGATAGGTTCCTTCACAGGGTGCAATCAGCATACTCAAGGCCAGAATAAGTCACTCTGAATACTGATCACAAATGCCTTGGTGGGGCGGCACTGTGCTCCCAGCAGAAAGAATTGGGTGGGGGTGGATATGTCCTTAACTCTAAATTAGGCTTTTTGTCTTAGGGCCAGACTCAATTGTAACTCTTGTGTTCTTAACGCCCTTTATTATGTAAGTCTTGGATCTGCAAGGCCCATAAGAAGAGCCTTGTGACAATCATCCACAATGCTTTCATCTAAAATCTCTTTTGAAAAGGCAGGAATATGCTTTTCCTTATGAGGAATCTGTGTGGGGAATATCGGTCTGATCTGGAATATTGTGAGGCCTGGTCAATACCAGCAGGCTCATTTCCAACATGAGCCAGTAGCAGAAGGAGATACCAGTTTTTGTTTCTCATGGCAGGAGCTGTGCAAACGCTGCCATTTCCTTGCTGTGACTGTCATCCAGCGAGGCTGGTGTGGCTCCCAGCAAGAAATATTATAAAGTGGTTTAAGTCTTAGACCTATGTTTGGAATAAATAACTTTTATTTTGTAAAATTCCCTTTTTACTCTGATAGTCTATGTTTACATGAAATTTGGGATGATGAGATTTTTTTTTTAACTCATTTTTTGAGTTTTCAGGAGAAAACATCATGAACTAGGAAGTGTTTTGCTTTTGGTACCATTTTACAAGCTGAAATGCTCTGAGCCATAAATGATCCTCATATTATAAACTCTTCCAAATATATTGGTTCTATCAGAGCCTAGTCCAAGAGATTTATATACCTGGGACATCTAAACATGAAATGTCTTTGATTTTAGGATCATGTATGCAACTCATAGTAGATGTTACTTCAAAATAATCCAGTTTAAACCTCTTAGATTCAATTGTGACCATGCTTAAAACATATCCATGTTAGCTGAATTAACCACAAACTTTAAAATAGCACTTGATGTGTTTCATAGACAGAAAAACTAATTTTTTATCATTTATTTCTCCTCTGTGTTCTAGTTTAGCATGGAGTATTCATAGATTTTAGAACATGTCCTTCACTTTTATGCTTCTTGAAATGACCTAATTCATTACTGCCTACCAAAATCCTGCACCTCTTTCATGGGTGTTACTATAGTTCTAAAAGTCAGACCCAGAGATCACTGCTTCTGAGAATAGGATCTTCTGCCAGATAGTTTCCTGAGATCCCCTTTGACATCGTTGTTTCTCAGGTTATAAAGTACAGCGTTCAACAATGGTGTCACCATTGTACAGAATACAGACATCATTTTATCCTGCTCTTTTGTCCTCTTGGAGTTTGGCTGAATATTGGAGTAGGTGAATATTGCTGAGCCATAAAAGAGGGCAACAAGGAGATGAGACCCACAGGTAGAGAAAGGCTTGAGCCTTCCCTCCCCAGACTGCGTCTCGATCACAGTGGAGATGATATTCCAGTAGGAGACAAGGATCAGGCAGACAGGAGCTAAGAGGATGACCACGCCCATTGCAAAGATGGCCATTTCTGTGCTATAAGTATCTGCTGATGCTAGCTTTAAGAAAGCAGGAGGTTCACAAAAGTAGTGATTAATAATGTTCTTTCCTTGATAGGGTAGTTGGGAAATAAAGGTGGTATCCACCAGAGACACTGGTGCCCCACTGGCTCAGGATCCTGTGGCCATTTGGAGACACCTGGTGGGTCATGATAGTAGAGTAGTGAGGGGCTTGCAGATGGCCACATACTGGTCATAAAACGTCACTGCCAACAGTGCACACTCTGTACCTCCAACCCTAAGGAAGACAATTATCTGTGTCATTCACCCAAAGAAAGAAACAGTTTTTCTATTTACAAGGAAGTGGATCAATACTTGGGGAGACAATGGTAGTAGAGAAACTGAGATCCATGAAAGAGAGGTTTCTAAGAAAAAAAGTACATGGGAGTATGAAGTCAAGAATCTATGAAGATGAGAATGATGATGAGCAGGTTTCCAAACATAGTTAAAAGATAAATGATGAGGAAATGAATAAATAATAGGATTTGGGTCTGCAAGTCCTGTGAAAGGCAGAAGAAAATGAACTCAGCCACAAAGGTTTGGTATTCCTCTCTGATTGAGGATTATGCCTGTTTACCTGTTGATACAAATAAGAAGAACAGCCTTTGGGTTTGTGACACCAAGTTCTGTAAAAGAGTATCATTTAAAGCTCAGTTTAAAACCAAATTGGAAGGGTGCCTGGGTGGCTCTGTGGGTTAAGCCTCCAACTTTGGCTCAGGTCATGAACTCACAGTTCACGAATTCCAGTCCCAGCATCAGGCTCTGTGCTGACAGCTCAGGGCCTGGAGCCTCTGCTTCAGATTCTGTCTCTCTCTGAAACCTCTCTCTCTGACCCTCCTCCATTCTCTCTCTCTCTCTCTCTCTCTCTCTCTCTCTCAAAAATCAACATTTTTATTGTTTCCTTTACCATGCTGAAGCTTTTTATCTTGATGAGGTCCCAATAGCTCATTTTTGCTCTTGATTCCCTTGCCTTAGGGGATGTGTCAAGTAAGAAGTTGCTGCGGTGGAGGTCAAGGAGGTTGTTTCCTGCTTTCTCTTCTAGGGTTTTGATGGTTTCCTGTCTCACATTCAGGTCCTTTATCCATTTTGAGTTTATTTTTGTGTATGATGTGAGAAAATGATCTAGTTTCATTCTTCTGCATGTTGCTGTCCAGTTCTCCCTGTTAAAGAAGCTGTCTTTTTTCCATTGGATACTCTTTCCTGCTTTGTCAAAGATTAGTTGGCCGTACATTTTTGGGTCCATATTCTGAGTTCTCTTTTCTATTCCATTGGTCTATGTGTCTGTGTTTGTGCTGATACCATAGTATCTTGATGATTATGGCTTTGTAGTAGAGGCTAAAGTCTGGGATGGTGATGCCTCCCGTTTTAGTTTTCTTCTTCAATATTACTTTGGCTATTTGGAGTCTTTTGTGGTTCCATACAAATTTTAGGATAGTTTGTTCTAGTTTAGAGAAGAATGCTGGTGTAGTTTTGATTGGGATTGCATTGAATGTGTAGATTGCTTTAGGTAGTAATGACATTTTAACTGTATTTGTTCTTCCGATCCATGAGCATGGAATGTTTTTCCATTTCGTTGTGTCTTCTTCAATTTCCTTCATAAGTTTTCTATAGTTTTCATCATACAGATATCTTATATTTTTGGTTAGGTTTCTTCTTAGGTATTGTATGTTTTTTTGTGTGCAGTTTTGACTGGGATCCATTTCTTGATTTCTCTTTCTGTTGCTTCATTATTGGTGTATAAAAATGTAACTGATTT
>NW_024082167.1:69556-135473 GCF_003009895.1 Hyaena hyaena
GGATGAGCACTGGGTGTTATATGGAAACCAACTTGACAATAAACTATTTTAAAATTTTTTAAATAAATAAAGTCAAATTGGCTATTTTTAGTTTTTCTATCTAATTTGTTCTAATTAATACTAAATAGAATTTTTAGTATTAATTAATCAATACTAAATAGAATTTTTAGTATTAATTAATCAATACTAGGTAGAATATTTATTCTAATATTTCTAATTTATTTAGTCTAAATAATTCTAATACTATTGTACAAAAAATGGCATTTTTGTACAATGCAAGTGGGTAGGAAAATTAGTCCAATCTTTCTAGAAAAAATGTTGTCAAATATATTTTAAAATTTAAATATTCATACACTTTGACCCAGTTCTCAATAGTATGGAAAAGGAAGATATTCCTTTTGTATTAGTCTTTTCTTCCCGACGAGAAACAATCTTATTTGTGATACTCTAGGGTGTTGCTTGGTCCCTATTTACTACTGGCTAGGGTTATTGTGCTTTAAAAGGTCATACATGTTCTATTTTCTCACTTCTTCATGGGACTGAACTGATAAAGTGGACAAAGTCCCCTTCTTCAAGTTGTAAATTGAAGGTTGAAGATTTTGAAAGACTTTAGATGAAACTGAGTACCCCAATCCTGGCTTATCAGAGTTCTGAATTTGAGTGACATTAGGGACTAGTGCAATTAACAAAGAGCAGTGTCTTATTTTTCATATTTCTTGTTTCTTTTATAGAACTCTAAGGAGAGGGGTGCCTGGGTGGCTCAGTCAGTTGAGTGTCTGACTTGATTTTGGCTCAGGTCATGATCCTGGGATTATGGGCTCGAGCCCTGGGTGGAGCCTGTGCTGAGCTAGAGCCTACTTAAGATTCTCTCTTTCTCTCTCTCTCTCTCCCCCTCACCTCCTCTTCTCTGTTAGCACTCTGTCTCTTTAAAAATAAAAAAGAACTCTAAGAAGAAGAATGACCAGGACAATATATATATATACTATATAGTATATATAGTATTAGTATATATATATAAGTATTAGTATTATTAGTATATTAACATTAGGAGTTCCTGAGTTAGCTAGGCCTAACATCATCTAATACCCCCAAATATTATCCAAATTTCTAAATACATTTCTAGGAATCCATTCTAAATAAATACCCTAAATTGCAGAAAAATATTCACAAGAAAATATCTTTATTATGGTGTATAATAATGATTAAAAACAGACATATAGACAAATGGAATATAATAAAGAACATAGAAATAAATCTATGCATATACGGTCTATTGATCTTTGACAAGGGTGCCAAGAAGGCACAATGAGGAGATGACAGTTTCTCCAATAAAAGGTGTTGGGAAAACTGGATAGCCACATGCAAAAGAATGAAATTAGACTTTATTTCACATCATAAACAAAAGTCAACTGAAAAGACTTAACATAAGGCCTGACACTATAAAACTCTACAAAGAAAATATAGGGAAAATTTTCTGGGTTTTAGAATTGGCAATGATCATGGATTTGACATCAAAGCACAAGTAATAAAAGCAAGATAGATAAGTGAGATTAAAAAAAAAAAACCTAAATAAAAAGCTTTTGTGCAGCGAAGGAAACAATCAACAAAGTGAAAAGGCAACCTATGAAATGGGAGAAAAGATTTGTGAACCATATACCTGATAAAGGATTAATATCTGAAATATAAGGAACTCATACAACTCAATGGCAAAAAGACAAATAATCTAATTTTTTAAATGGACAAGAAAACTGAATAAACACTTCTCCAGAAAAGATATACAAATGGCCAACAGGTACATGAAAATTTGCACATCATCTAATCATCATGAAAGTGTAAATCAAAACCACAATGAAATATTATATTACCCCTGTTAGAAGGCATATTATAAAAAAGTTAAAACACACACACACACACACACACAGAAGGTACCAAGTGTTGACAAGGATGTGGAGTAAAGAAAACCCTTGTAACATTGTTTGTGGGAGTGTAAATTGGTACAGTCATTATGGAAAACAGTTTGGAGGTTTCTCTAAAAATTAAAAATAGAACTATCATATGATCCAGCAATCTCACTTCTAAATATATGTCCAAAGAAATTGAAATCAAGAACTATCTGAACTCTCATGTTCATTGCAGCATTATTCATACTAGTCAGGACATAGAAGCAATTTAAATATTATTCAGCCTTAAAAAAAGAAAGAAATCCTGCCATTTGTGACAACATGGATGAACATACAGGGCATTATCCTAACTGAAGTAAGCCAGATACAGAAGGACAAAGAGTTAAAGAACAAACAAACAAACAAAGGACAAATACTACATGATATCACTTGTATAAAATAGTCAAATGCATAGAAGCAGAGTGGTGTGGTCATTGCCAGGGGCTTGGGTGCTGGGAGCTGCAACAGCCTCGCTGGATGACAGTCACAGCAAGGAAATGGCAGCGTTTGCACAGCTCCTGCCATGAGAAACAAAAACTGGTATCTCCTTCTGCTACTGGCTCATGTTGGAAATGAGCCTGCTGGTATTGACCAGGCCTCACAATATTCCAGATCAGACCGATATTCCCCACACAGATTCCTCATAAGGAAAAGCATATTCCTGCCTTTTCAAAAGAGATTTTAGATGAAAGCATTGTGGATGATTGTCACAAGGCTCTTCTTATGGGCCTTGCAGATCCAAGACTTACATAATAAAGGGCGTTAAGAACACAAGAGTTACAATTGAGTCTGGCCCTAAGACAAAAAGCCTAATTTAGAGTTAAGGACATATCCACCCCCACCCAATTCTTTCTGCTGGGAGCACAGTGCCGCCCCACCAAGGCATTTGTGATCAGTATTCAGAGTGACTTATTCTGGCCTTGAGTATGCTGATTGCACCCTGTGAAGGAACCTATCATAGGAACTTCTTCTTTTGTGATTATGGGAGCAAACACTGTGTTTCCCGAAAGACTTGTTTTTCTTAATACTTCTCCTTAAACAAACAAGCTATTGACTCCTGCCCACAAAGAACTAACTTCACCCTTTTTATGCTGAAAACATTGTCTTGTATGCTACAGATACCTTCCTTCCCCATAGGATAAGCATCAAAATCACCTACCTCAATCACTATTGATAAAGGTTATGCATGAGTCTTCTACAAATCTATGTTATGGGAAATTCTTACATATCAAAGAAGTTTGTCATCAGAAATCATTGTCTAAGGCAAATGCCACTTCTGTGCCATCCCCCAAACACTTAATTATAAAATAAAGTTGAGCTCCAGTCAGAGCAGAGATGCCTGCCTGGTGATCAGAAAGAATCTCGGGGCTCTCTCACTGTCTCTTTCACCGACACCGTCCATCCTTCAGGGACCCCTGGGCCTGCTGGAGCCGGCCTCAGGCACTTGGGGAAGGAGGTAATTATTAGTTAAATTAGGTATTAGTCAAAGGATACCAAGTTTCAGTTATATAAAATAGTAAGTCCTAGAGATAAACTGTACAGCAGAGTGCCTATAGTTATTCAAAGAATAACTAAACACTAAGCAAAGAATAAAGAGAAAGGAATCTGAGTACAACATTAAAGAAAGGAAACAAACCATGAAAAAGAAGAAGAGAAATGATCAGAGAAAAACTACAAAAACAACCACAAAACAAGTAACAAAAATGACAATAACTGCATATCTATTAATAATTACTTTTAATGTAAATGGACTAAATCCTCCCATCAAAAGACATAGAATGACATTATAGATTAAAAAAAAAAAAAAAAAACAAGACCCATTTCTATGCTGTCTACAAGAGACTCATTTCAGACCTGAAGACACATGCAGATCTGAATATTCACATGAAAGTGAATAAACAGAGGGTGCCCGGGTGGCTCAGTCAGTTAAACATTCGACTTCAGCTCAGGTCATGATCTTGGAATTCGTGAGTTCAAGCCCTGTGTCAGGCTCTCTGCTGACAGTTCAGAGCCTGGAAACTGCTAAGGATTGTGTGTCTCCCTCTCTCTGCCTCTCCTCTGCTCATACCCTGTTTCTCCCTCTCTGAAAAATAAATAAAGCATTTTATTATTTTTTTAGTTTATTTATTTATTTTGAGAGACAGCAAGTGGGGGAGGGGCAGAAAGAGAGAAAAGGAGAAAAAAAGAGAGAGAAAGAGAATGAATCCCAAGCAGGCTCCAGCTCTCAGCACAAGTCTGACATGGGACTCGATCCCAAGACCCTGAAATCATGACCTGAGACAAAATCAAGAATCAGACACTTAACTGAAGCACCCAGGTGCTCCCAAAGTAACTAAAACATTTTTTTATAAATTAAAAATAAAAAGAAAGTGAATAGATGGAAAAGCATTTATCATGCAAATTAAAGTGCAAAGAAAGCCAGAATAGCAGTACTTGTATCAGACAAAGTAGACTTAAAAACAACGATTTTAACAAGAGACTAGGAAGGATAGATCATTGGATAGATCATCCAAACCTAAAATCAACAAGGAAACAGTGGCTTTGAATGACACATCGGACCAGATGGATCTAAAAGATATATTCAGAACATTCTATCCTAAAACAGAAAAATACACATTGTTTTCAAGTGCATATGAAGCCTTCTTCAGGATAGATCCCTCACCTATTAGGCCACAAAATAAGTCTTAAAAATTTCAAAAATACTGAAGTCCTACTATACCTCTTTCCAACCACAATACTTTGAAACTAGAAATCAAACAGAATAAACTATCTAGAAAGAAAACAAATACATGGAGGCTAAACAACATGTTACTAAGCAATGATTGGGTTAACAAAGAAATCAAAGAATAAATTAGAAAAAAAAACACATGGAAACAAAAGAAAACGAAAACACAAATGTTAGAAATCTTTGGGATGCAGTAAAACCTTTCCTAATAGGGAAGTTTATAGCAATACTGGTCTACCTCAAAAAGCAAGAAAAATATCAGATAAACAACATAACCTTACACCTAAAGGAGTTAGCAAATGAACAACAAATAAAGCTTAAAGGCAACAGAAGAGGTGAAACAATAAAAATAAAGCAGAAATAAATGATATAGAAACTTTAAAAATCAATAGAACAAATCAATGAAACCAGGAGCTGGGTCTTTGAAAAAATTAATAAAATTGACAAGTAGCCAGACTTATCAAAAAGAAAGGACAAAGGACTCAAATAAATAAAATAACAAATGAGAGAGGAGAAATAATAAACAACACCACAGAAATACAATTATAAGAGAATATGAAAAGTTATATGCCAAGAAGTTAGACAATATAGAAGAAATGGAAAAATTCCTAGAAACATATAACCTTCCAAAACTAAATCAAGAAGAAATAGAAAATTTGAACAGTCTAATTATCAGCAATGAAATTGAATCAATAATCAAAAAACTCCCAACAAGCAAAAGTCCAGGATCAGATGACTTCACAGGTGAATTCTACCAAATATTTAAAGAAGAGTTAATGCCTATTCTTCTCAAACTATTTTGAAAAATAGAGGAGGAAGGAAAGCTTCCAAATTCATTCTATAAAGCCAACATTACCCTGATACCAAAATCAGATAAAGACACTACAAAACCAGCAAACTGTAGGGCCAATATGTTTGATGCACATAGATGCACAAATCCTCAAAATATTAGAAATTGAATCCAGCAAAACATTTAAAAATCTTTTACTACGTGGCATTTATTCTTGTGATGCAAAGATGGTTCAGTATTCACAAACCAAACAACATTATACATCACATCAGAAAGAATAAAAACCATATGATCATTTCAGTAGATAAAGAAAAAGTATTTGACAAAGTACAACATCCATTCATGATAAAAAAAAAAAACCCTCAAAAAAGTAGGTTTAGAGGGACTATACCTCAAAATAATAAGGACATGTTTGAAAAACTCACAGGTAACATTATACTTAATGGAGAAAAGCTGACAGCTTTCCCCTAAGATCTTCTGACAAGGATGTCCATTCTCACCACTTTCATTCAACATAGTACTGAAAGTCTTAGCCACAGCAATTAGACAAGATAAAGAAATAAAAAGCATCCAAATTGGTAAGGAAAATAAAACTTTCACTAATTGCAGATGACATAATACTATGTATAGAAAACCCTAAACACTCCACCAAAAAAATATTAGAACTGATGAATGAATTCAGTAAGGTCACAGGATACAAAATCTATATACAGAAATCTGTTGCATTTCTATACACTAACAATTGAAGCAGCAGAAAGAGAAATTAAGAAAATATTCCCATTTACAATTGGACCAAAAAGAATAAGATATCTAGGAATAAACTTAACCACGGAGGTGAAAGACGTGCACTCTAAAAACTATAAAACACTGATAAAATAAATTGAAGATAAATGGAAAGATATTCCATGCTTATGGATTGGAAGAACAAATATTGTTAAAATATCTATACTTCCCAAAGCAATCTATAGGTTTAATGCAATCCCTATCAAAATACCAAGAGAAATTTTCACAGAAGTAGAACAAATAATCCTAAAATTCATCAGAATCACAAAATAACCCAAATAGCCAAACCAATCTTGAGAAAACTGTAGATACCCCAATCCTAGATTTCTAGATATATCACAAAGCTATAGTAATCAAAACAATATGGTACTGGCACAACAATAGACACATAAAGAAATGAAAAAGAACAGAGAGCCCAGAAATAAACCCATTATTATATGGTAGATTAATCTTCAACAAAGTAGGCAAAATATGAATGAGAAACAGACAGTCCTTTCATAAATGGTGCTGGGAAAATTGATCAACTATATGCAAAAGAATAAAACCAGAAAACTTTCTTATACCATACACAAAATTAAACTCAAAATGGGTTAAGTACCTAAATGTGATACCTGAAAACCACAAAAATGCTAGAAAGAGCACAGGCAGTAAATTTTCTGACATTGGCCACATCAACATCTTTCTAGATACATCTGCTGAGGCAAGGGAGGCCTTTTATGTCTAACCATGCTGAATGGGAGAAGATATTTACAAATGACATATCCAATAAAGGGTTAGTATCCAAATATGTAAATAATTTATACAACTCAACACTGTAAATCCATATGAACATAAGACATGAACAGGCATTTTTCCAAAGAAGACATCCAGATGGCGAACAGACACAAGAAAAGATTCTCAACATCGCTCATCATTAAGGAAATACAAATCAAAACCATGATGAGATATCACCTCACACCTGTCAGAATGGCTAAAATCAAAAATACAAGAAACAAACATTGGCAAGGATGTGGAGAAAAAGAAACCCTTGTGGACTATTGGTGGCAATGAAAACTGGCACAGCCACTGTGGAAAATACTATGAAAGTTCTTCAAAAAATTAAAAATAGAATTACCAGGAGAGCCTGGGTGGCTCAGTTGCTATGCCCGACTTTGGCTCAGGTCATGGTCTCACAGCTTCTGAGTTCAAGCCCTACTTTGGGCTCTCTGCTGTCAGTGTGGAGCCCACTTTGATTACTGTCTCCCTCTCTCTCTGACCCTCCCCAGCTCATTCTTTCTCTGTCTCAAAAATAAATGAAAACATTAAACATTTTTTAAAAATAGAATTACTATATGATCCAGTAATTCCACTACAAGGTATTTACCCAAAGGATACAAAAACACTAACTTGAAAAGATAGATGCACCACTATGTTATTACGCAGCATTATTTACAATAAAATTATGGAAGCATCCTAAATGCCCATCAATAGATGAATGGATAAATAAAAAGTGGAATATATATATGTGTATGTATATATACATATATATATACATATATATATTCCGATATTAATCATCCATAAAAAAGAATGAAATCTTGCCATTTGTAACAAGATGGATGGACCTAAAGAGTATAATGTTAAGTGAAATAAGTCAGAGAAAGACAAATACCATGTAATTTTATTCATAAGCAGAATTTAAGAAACAAAGAGACAAATTAAAAAAGAAATCAAAACATAGAATCGTAACTATGTAGAACAAACTGATGGTTACCAGAGGGTTAGTGTGTAGAAGGATGGATGACATAGGTGAAGGGAATTAAGAGTACACATCATGATGAGCACTGAGTAATGTAAAGAATTATTGGATCACTATATTGTACACCTGAAGCCAATATAACATTATATGTTAACTCTGCTGGAATTAAAATGTAAAGTAAATAAAAGCATATAAGGTAACACAGTATTCCAAAAGAATAAAGCATCATGATCAGGTGAATTTTTCCATGAATGCTCAGATAGAACAATATTAGTAAATTTATTAAAATATTTCTTCATATTAACATTTTATCATAAGATAAAAATGAGAATAAAATCATCTCAGTAGATGGTGCAAAAGGCATTTGATAAAGTTCATCTTTTATTTCAAATGAGCATTTTTAGTAAAATAGGAACTTCATTTTAGAAGGAATTAGAGTATACTTCTTTTTATGATAATATGTATTATTTGAAATCAAAAGCTAGCATCATGCTCAACAAGGAAATATTAGAAACATTCACATTAATTTCTGGGTTTGGAAAAAGGTGTCTGAAAGAGTTAGTCAATGCAATAGAAATTAGAAATAGAAACTAGAATTAAGATGTGTAATTATTGAGGGGCACCTCTAAGGCTCAGTGAATTAAGTGTCCGACTTTGGGTCAGATCATGATCTCACAGTTTGTGAGTTTGAGCCCTGCATCAGGCTCTGTGCTGACAGCTAAGAGCCTTCAGCCTGCTGCAGATTCTGTGTCTATCCCTCTCTCTGCTCCTCCCCTGCTCATGCCCTGTCTCTCTCTCCTTCAAAAATAAATAAACAGTAGAAAAAATTTTTAAGATGTATAATTTCTTATTGTAAAGGAAATGGTAGATCTATCATCATTTGTAAATGAATTCTATTTTCTGTCTGGAAATATTAATAAAATCTACTGAAAACTGATTAGAAACAATAAGAAATCTGCAAACAAACTAGTTTTACATATATATGTATGTATGTATATGCTTTTCTTATATATTAATGAGAATTAGAAAATTAATTAAATGTAGATACAATCATAACAGCAACATCTCCCCAACATTCAATTGTAAATTTAACAGAACATGGTCAAAATCAATACCAGGGGAAAATTCTTTATACTTTAGTAAGGAACAGAGACATCAACATGAAAAAATGGAGAAATACACCTAATTCCTAGGTGAGAAATTTAAATATTATAAAGTATCATTTCTTCCTAAATCATTGATTTTCATATATTAATGTTCCTAATAATTCTCTCTGTGAGAGTTTGCCAAAAATAAATATTTCTGAGCTCTGGAAATTTTCAGTAAGTTTATGGTTGAACAAAGAAATTTGCCTTTTTAACAAGTATTTTTGATGCTTCTGATATGATTATTCCATGGACCATATTTTGAGAAATTCTTCCCAGAAACAGTCTAAAAATCAAATGCAACTATAACCAAAATCCACTAGCAATTTCTCATAGAATATTTCAGAAGATAATTCTGAAGTTTATCCAGAAGAATGCATGTGAAAATATCTGGGGAAAACATCTGAAAAGATGAAAATGAAAGGAGCTGTGGTGTTGGGGAGAGTAGGAGATTTAATTTGATATTAAGATATACTATTATATTTTGTTATATATATTGTATTAGTTCAGAAATCAACATCTCAATGAGTAAAATAGCCAATTAAGAATCAAACTCAAGAATAGAAAGGAAATGGAGCGGCCCCTGGGTGGCTCATTGGATTGAGCATCCGACTTCGGCTCAGGTCATGATCTCACAGCTTGTGAGATCGAGCCCTGCGTCAGGCTCTGTGCTGACAGCTCAGAGCCTGGAGCCTGCCTCGGATTCTGTGTCTCCCTCTCTCTCTGTCCCTCCCCTGCTCACATTCCATCTCTGTCTCTCTCTTAAAAATAAACATTAAAAAATTTTTTTAAAAAGAATATAAAGGAAATAGGGTGCCTAGGTGGCTCAGTTGGTTAAACGTCCAACTGTTGATTTTGGCCCAGGTCATGATCTCAAGGTTCATGAGATTGAATCCCACATGTGTGCTGTCAGTGCAGAGCCTGCTTGGGATTCTCTGTCCTCCCAGTCTCTTGATACCCTTCTTCTCCCTCAAAAAATAATACAAATAAAAAAAGAATATAAGGGATTGAATGATAAAAGATAATTTAATAAAGAAAGGTATATTATTTAAAAATAGTGTTAGGCTACCTGGCTATCTGTTTGGAAAAAACACTCTCACATCAAGCCTCATTCTCCCCTCAAATCCAGATGGATTACATGTCTCAATGTGAAATGAAACAAACCAAAAGACACTATGACATTACTAGTACAAAATATAAGTGAATAGTTTCTGTCATCTTTTTTTGGGAAAGGACTGTCTAAGGGTGCCATGAAAACCATAACCATTGGTATATTTTAAAAAATTGTTTAATGTTTTAATTATTTCTGAGAGAGAGAGAGACAGCGTGAGCAGGGGAGGGTCAGAGAGAGAGGGAGTTACAGAATCTGAAACAGGCTCCAGGCTCTGAGCTGACAGCACAGAGCCCAACGTGGGGCCTGAACCCATGAACCGTGAGATCATGACCTGAGCCAAAGTTGGAGGCTTAACCGACTGAGCCTTAGTTAAAATATACCCTTGTATATTTTATTGGTTAAAATATACCCTTGTATATTTTATTATAAAACAGTTTTTCAATGAGTGGTTAAATAAAGAACATATATATTTAAAATATAAGCAACAAATAGGAAACTATAACACCAGAGAGCTTTTAAAAATCAATAAGATGAATTCCAATAAAAATAATGCAAACAGGATGTTTAATAGGCAATTCACAGAAGAAATGCAAATGCCCAAAACCTGACTTAGAGAAAATTAAAAAAATAATAGTTATTATTTCTCTCACATTAGATTAGCAAAGGTGAAATATATTGAAATCACCCACTGTATTTTTCAGAATGGGGCAAACAGATATGAAAAATGTAGGCATGTACATTCATAAAACCTCTTTGAAAGGCAATCTGAAAATATTAAAAATTTACAAGATGGACTTGATTTTTTTCTGAACAATGCTATACTTAGGACTTTATATTTTGGAAATAATTACAGGTATGCATAAAATTTTGTTTCAAAGGATATTCACATATAGGATTGCTTACAGAAGAAAACAACTTGCAGTCTAACAATAGGCAATGTGTTAAATAAATTATTGTGTTCTGGGACACCTGAGTGACTCAGTCAGTTAAGTGTCCAACTCTTGATTTCTGCTCAGGTCATGATCCCATGATTCTGAGTTCGAGACCTGCATCAGGCTCTGTGCTGTCCACATTGAGCCTGCTTGGGATTCTTCCTCTCTCCTGTCCTTCCCCCAATTTGTTCTCTATCTCTCTTTCTCTCTTTTTTTTCCCAAAATAAATAAACTTTGAAAAGTGTTGTTTTCCTATATAATATAATACAATACCATATAGAGAAATGGATAACAGTAAAAAATGTGTGACTCATACAGACATATGGTTGAATCCTTGTTCCCCAATTTTTAGTTCTGTGGTCTTGGCCAACTGATTTAGTTCCTTTATGCCTCAGTTTCCTAATGGAAATGGATATAACACCACAAATTCATAATATGGATGTAAAGATTAAATTGAGAACTTAATGGAAAGTCGTTCACACTATGTCTGACAACATTTTAAAAAATGGCTGATATGATGATGATGCCTTAACTCTAAGCCATTAAAAGGTAAGTAGATCTATATTTTCCATAGAAAGACATTGCTCACACTGTTCAGTTAAAAAAGTGAGTTGCAAAATAACATAGATGGGTATGATTCATATATATGGTATGTGTGTGTGTGTGTTGTGTATCTTTCTATCTTTCTAGAGATGATTCTATTAAATAATGTCCTCTTAACACACAACAAAAACTTAACATCCAGGTAGAGTCTTACAGCATATTTAAAGAATGATTATCTCTCTATACTTTAAAGGCAGGATTTGTACATTTATGTACATATGTGTATAATTGAATTGGAGAAGGTACAGTTCTACTTCAAACAGGAGAGCAATAAATGAGTGAAAAAAAGAGGTAAATAAGATGAAATGTAGTACTGTTTATACTCCAAAGAAGGCCAGGGATAAATATTCTTTTACATTCTAAAGATTTCATATAACTTTTTCAACTTTACTAATTAATTAAACAATAATGTCTCATTATCTAATTTGGATAAAAAATACCACATGTTTACACATATAGGAGGATTAGGAGGAACTTAACAGAGGACCAAGGGGGAGAAGAAGGGGGGAAATAGTGGGGGAAAGGGAGAGAGACAACCATGAAAGACTCTTGAATACTGAGAACAAACTGAGGACTGATGGGTGTGGAGGGAGAGGGGGGAGATGGACATGGAGGAAGGCACTTGTGGGGATGAGCACTGGGTGTTTTATGGAAACCAGCTTGACAATAAACTATTTGTAAATAAATAAATAAATAAATAAATAAATAAATAAAATTTTTTTAAAAAGAGGAAGAAAAGCTCAGAGTAGGAAAATGCAATAAAGAGAATAGGAGTTAGAAGAAATCAGGGAATGGAAGCTGAACATAGAAGACAGGAACCTAGAGATGTGGAGAAAAAGCAGAAGGAAGAAATACAAGAAGAGATCTATAAGTCTGGCTGTGTCCCCAAGTCAAAGGCACAGCAATACATCTTTTTTATCCTGAGACCCTAATAACACTGTAACTAATATGGCCTTTCCAGATACTTTCTCTTAGTGACTGTATCTCACATATACACGGTTGTGTACATTGCATCACTCCTTGTCATATATACATATCACATGCTGCATATACTTGCTCACTCTCAGCTTCAAATATCTTACATAAACACACAGAAATCCACACACTGCAGATATATTCACTGAAGTATTTAATATTCTTATTTATATACCCTCATGGCCACCAAATCTTTCACAGTAACAAAAGATGTCACGGAGTACGTACTGAGCCAACTGGATACTGACCAAGGCTGGGTATTTTGTGAACTGACCATGCCTGACTTTTATGTGAAGGATACCGCAGTATGGAGTGTATGTGTGATGGCACCAGGAGTGAGGGCTAGTATCCTCTTCAAAGAACTCAAAGAAGGGACTCAAAGAAGCACAACACTGATTGTAATTGGCCTCACTCTCCGCCTTCTTGCCCTAACTCACCAGGGGGTATGAGGCAGCACTTGCCAGGTTTCCTAGAACAGTGTACCATATGGTCCTGATTCCTTCACATCTCCTAGACCCACAGAACACTTTAGAGTACGGAGCTCTTCATGGTATTCCTCAAAGCAAGATTCCTGTTTTCCTTCCAGCCACTTGTCTATTCAGTGGGAGATGGTGGAACAAAAGTAAGCTGAAAGAAACAACGAAGACTGAAAGGCTGACAAAGGAGGGAAAGATAGAATCAGGCAGTTGCTTTTCAACAACAAGAGGCACAGCCTCTATGATCTCCTTGAAAAAAGCCCCATCCTTGAAGAAGAAAGTCTGGGAAAGGATTTGGAGGCTAGGATTCTAGAGAAGAGTGGGAATAGAATTGTTATCTCTGGGAGTCTAGCAAGGAAAAACATTGATGTGTAAGACAGTAAATGACAAAATTTACCTTTCCTAAAATCATGCCCACCCCCCACTCCCCAACTGGTACTGAAGCTTTCTACAGAGTGAGGCCCATCAGTGGCTTTTCCACTTTCACCTTAGGGAAGAAAGGAGGCAGAAACTGGGCTGCAGGGTCATGGGCAAAGAAGTTGAGGGTCAGTTGTGGGAGGGAATGATATCTGTAGCCTGAAGATCCAGTCTTGAAAGAAAGCACCAGTTGTGGGTTTGCTCCTTAGCAATGTCTCCAAAGATGTGCACTAGAGTCATCCTGAGTGTGACTCCAGCCCAAACCTTTCTGCCTTACTTAATTCAAGGTACAAACTCCAGTTCTCCTAGGTCCTAGTTCTGAACAGAGCATTTTTTCTTCAAGGAAATGTTTAAAGGTGAGGTCCTGAGAATATGTAAACAAGGCATTCCCTGGAGCTTTAAAAGCCCTCAACTTTATTACCTTTCCATCCTCTGAGACATCCTAGGGCACTTGGTGTTATGTTTGAAGTCACAGACTAAAGTCTCCAACTCATACTAACACCTCTTTTTCAAACCTTACACCAATATCATTCCAAATAGCATCGGCAGATATATCCTCAGGGGCTCACAAGTTATCAAGCTTGTGTTTTCATTTATATGGTCATTAAATAGAAATGAAAATGAGAAGATACTGAATTGTCTGGATGCCAACTTTCTGAGTACTACAACTTGATTGTGGAGCTTGCACTTTCATTTTTGGTTATGGTTGCTTTGATGCCATATGATCACCTTACATGGTAGAGTTGAATTTGGTTAGCATGATCTTCATATCAATGTGATAATAGGAGTTCTTAGTCAGCAGTTATATCGAAGTTGTTAATTCACTGGACATAAAGTCAAAGCTTTTCTTTTGTGGGAATAATTCATAGTCAAAGGACAATCTTACAGAATGAGACTTCTAAACTATTAAATTCAGACTTTGGTGTGGCCACATAAAAATTGAACTATTCTTATAATTCTCTCAAGGTAATGAAAACATTTGTTAAAAGGTAAATTTTAGATCCAAATGATGCATTCATATTATCTGAGAGTCAAAAGATGTAAGAGAAAACGGTGGAAGAATCATATGGTAGTACAGCCATGTAGGATTAAAGGAAATGCCCTGAAGCTATTAATCGCTCATCATATTTCAAGTGGCAATTTAGTTTCAGCAAAACATCATTTATCATATTAAGGAAATGCTAGTATTTTGAATTTTATTGCTTTACTGGTTTTGTGGTTTGACTTACACATGATTTATAGTTTAGTTTGATTTCACAGCACATATAAATCTCTCATTAAAAATAAATGGATTATGTTCCATAGTATAAATATGCCATAATTTATTTAATCATATCCATATTAATGGACATATGGATTATTTCCAATTTTTAGACATTGAAATAATGCCACAGTAACCTTCTTTGAGCATATATCTTTGTGTCCTTGTCAAATATATTTGAAGGGTAATTTCCTGAGGTTTAATTGCAGGATCTTTAAATGTCAATAGGTATTATCAAGTGCCTTATAAAAAGTTGTATTAATTTATATGTCAAAATTATATGAGAGTTTCTAATATATGAAAAATCCAAATTAATTACTAATTTGGTATTACAAAACTCTTCAATTTTGTTAATCATTAGGTTAAAAATAGTATTTCATTTTTAATTTATTTTATGATACCTTATACTTGAAAATGAGCATAATTTTATATGTTTGCTGATCCTTTCATTCCTTTTTTTGTGTGAAGTGACTATTTCCTTTGCTAGTTTTCTTTTATTGGGCTATTCAACTTTTACTGATGTGTAAAACACCTAAATATTATGAAAAATTGACTATTTGATTTTGTCTCAAAAATAAGTCTTTTTCTTCTTTGCCTTTTCTACTTTATCGATTTTTGTATCACATGCTTATAATTTAATCAAGGCAAATCAATCAGTCTTATCCCTCATGACTTGATTTTTGTGTCGATATTTGAAAAGTCTCTATTGTTAAAAGGTTAAATTTTTAAAAAATTCATTGCTTTTTTCTTCTAAGATTTTCATAATTTTGCTTACATACATGGCTTCATTTAATCTTGATACATCTAGAATTTATTTTGATACAAGGAATGCTGTAGAGATCCTACTTCTTTCCCTCACAATGGTCATTTAGTGCCATTTATGGGGAAATTCCCATTAATTATAAATGTCTTTTAAATGAGATACTAAACTCGTACCAATTTTTTTAAACTTGGTATTCTGTTCCTTTAATGACAGAATTAAATACAATTTAATACAAAATTTTTGTATTTCTGTACAAGTACCATGCAAGCTTAATTTCTTTTGTTTTTTGTTTGTTCCCCAGTGAGAGAACTGAGTTAATTCTATTTTTCAGTATATGACATATTGTATGGTTAGTGATTACAAAGCCCCTCTCTCATTTATTTGTGCATTTATTTTATTGTTTGCTTAATATACACCCATACCTTGCTTGCACTGGTCTAGTAACCATTCTAATGTATGCAGTGCTTTTATCATGTCCTCAAAAAATGATTTTTTATTTGTGCATATATTTTCAACTTATGTAAATGATATTGTTACATGCTTCTTTGTTTATCTTTTTCACTTGGCTCTGAGTCTTTAAAATAATTTGCAATGCCATCTGTTCATCTAGACTTTCTCCCTACTGCTGGGCAATATCCTTGGTGCACATCTCTAGTATTTGCATTCATTCCCTTTCCCAGTGAAGGATACCCAAATTACACAACATCTTACCAACACAAATATTACAGAATACCATATGACTATACCATTTTCTGTGTAAGAAATATTTTGGCTCCATATTTAGCAACAATTGTTACATCATAAAATATGTGCAGGCAAAAGGTGACCAGATAATACTAGATTCTTTCCCAGAATGGATGTACCTCTCTACATTTCCCAAATGTAAATGAGTATTCCTTTATTTTCTACGTTTTGCCAACACTTTACAGTATCTGACTTTGTAATTTCTGCATGCCTAATAGGGGTAAATAGATATTCCTTTGTTGTTTTAACTTATATAATTTTCAATAATAATGAATTTGAATATTGCTTTATATTCTTATAGCCCTTTAAAGTTAATTTTTGTAAATTCCCTTTTTATATCTATTTTTTTTGTATTGAGGATTTCTTCCATTTCTTCTTGATTTTTAGAATTTATTATGAATTCCTGACAGTAGTTCTCATATCTTAATTGTTTTACATAATGCAAATATCTCACCCATTTTCTCATTTATCTTTTAACTTTGTTTATTATGTTCTTCACTGAAGACAAATCACAGATTTTGAGGATATCAAATTCATCAAATTTTCATTATGCTCTGTGCTTTGGAGGTTCCTCACTCTAGGTGAGAAAGATGTTCTTTTTTATATTTTCTTCTATAATGTCATTGTTCTATTTTAATTTTTAGGTATTTTTAAATTATTTAAAAATTTTTTTAATGTTTATTATTTTTGAGAGAGAGAGACACACACAAAGAACAAGCAGGGGAGGGGCAGAGAGGGGAGGAGACCCAGAATCAGAAGCAGGCTCCAGGCTCTGAGCTGTCAGCACAGAGCCTGATGTGGTGGTGGAACTCACAGACATTAAGATCATGATCTGAGCTGAAGTCAGCTGCCTAACCAACTGAGCCTCCCAGGCACTCCTAACTTATAGGTTTTTAATACATTTATTTTCTTTTATTTTTTAAAGGGAAAGATAATAACTTATTATTTATTTATTTATATAGTTATCTATCTGTTTCTTTATTTATCTTTGAGAGAGAGCGCATGTGAGAATTGGGGAGAGGCAGAGGAAGAGGGAGAAGAAGAGGGAGAGAGAACACTAAGCAAGCCCCATGCTCTGCATGGAGCCCAAACAAGGAGTTCAATCCTATAACCTTGAGATCATGACATGAGCAAAAGTCAAGAATCTAATGCCTAACTGGATGAGCCACTCAGGTGCCCCTGTATTTAATGCATTTAGAGTCTACATTGTTTTGTTATATTAGGTAGGATTCTAGTTTTAATTTTCTCTAGGTGGTAAACTACTATTTACTAATACTATATACTATTTAGTAGTAAATTAGTATTTGCCAGTACTTTCTACTAAACTATTTGTTCTCTTCCTAATGATTTTTGGAATTAACTAAAGGGTCCCAGTCAACTCCAAATCAACACTCTGTCAAAGGTAGCTGTTATTTGGAATTCTAAAAATATAAATTAGTTTTGCCTGTTCTTGAACTTCAAAGAGATGGAATCCTATAGAATATATTTATTATGTGTCTGACTTCTTTGACTAAACATCTTTCTGTCATATGTGGTTGCATGTAGTAGTAGTTCATTCTTTTAAAAATATTCAATAGTATACCAGGGCATGACTCTATCACAATTTATCCTTTGTATTGTCCATGGAAATATATATTATTTCTACTTCTAAGTATTATGAATAGGGCTGTTATTAAAATCCTAGTACATACTTGTGGTGGATATAAATACTCTTTCCTATAAGGTATATATACCACAGAGGAGTCAAACTACTGGATTCTAGGAGTGAAAGCATATTTTCAAGGATAGTTTTCAAGGATATTTCCAAATGGACTTTTTGAATTGATTATACCAATTTATGATACCATCAATAAAGTAAATTGCTCCATAGTCTCAAACATTTTAATCCATTTTTATGAAGTTTAGTAGTATTTCACTGTGGTTTTAATTTATGTATTCTGGTGGCTAATTATGCTGTGTTCCATTTTATATGCTTATTAGCTATTTGTATTTCCTATGTTATAAGTACATGTTCTAGTCTTTTGCCCATTTTAAAACCTGGAATTTTCTGACTTTTCTTATTTGTGGGAGTTCCTTAAATATTCTGGGCAAAAGTCTAAAATTTAGCGTCAAGTTATAAAAATAAAATGGTTGAGAGGTTCAACATGGTGAGGAAGTAGAGGGCTCTGCACTTCCCGCCTCCATCTCTCAAACAAAGAAGGGCTGAAGCCAAAGAACTCTGAACCCCAAGAGTCCGGGAGGAAAGGAGATGGAGTCTACAAGGAAGACAGCCTCATAGGGCTACTTTAAGGAACAAATCAAAGCACACATGGTGGAAAGTCCAAAACATCACTACGAGTAGGGAAATAAAAAAACCAAAGTTACAACAAGAGACCCCAAGTGACAACCCTTCAGAAAACACCTCCTGAATGGCCATGCCCTGGACAGTGTATAAGCCTCCTTTAATATAGCAGAACTCACAGGTGCAGAGCACATAACAAGCTTTTAAAACTTACAAGAGACAGAAAGCTAGCCAAAATGTGAAATAGAAGAATTCTCTTCAAAAGAAATTCTAGGAATAAGTGACAGCTAAAGAATTGATCAAAACAGATATAGGCACATAATTGAACAAGAATTTAGAATAATAGTCATAAAATTAATCAATGGCCTTGAAAAAGGCATAGAAGACAGCAGAGACTCCATTGTTGCAAAGATCATGGATCTTACAGATAGTTATGATTAATTTTAAAATTCTATAAATGAGGTGCAAAATAAAATGGAGGCAGCCACTGTGTGAATTGAAGAGGCAGAGAGGAAAATAGATGAATTAGAAGATAAAATTATGGAAAAAGAGGAAGCCCGCACAAAGAGAGACAAACTGTTCCAGAAACATGAAAGGAGAATTCAAGAATGGAGCGTTGCGATCACACAGAACAATATCCTTGTCAAATGAATTCCATAAGAAGAGAGAGAGAGAAAGGGGCTGAAGCGGTACTTGAACAAATCATATCTGAGAACTTCCCCAACCTGGGGAAGGAAACAGACATTGAAATCCAAGAGGCACAGAGAACTTCCCAGAGATGTAACTTGAATCGATGTTCTGCATGACATATCATAGTGAAACGGGCAAAATATAAGGATAAAGAGAGAATTCTGAAAGCAGTTAGGGATAAACAGGTCTTAACTTACAAAGGTAGACACATAAGGGTAGTAGCAGATCTATCTACTGAAACTTGGCAGATCAGAAAGGAATGGCAGGAAATCTTCAGTGTGATGAACAGAAAAAATATGCAGCCAAGAATCTTTTATCTAGCAAGATATCTATTCAGAATAGAAAGAGAGATAAACATTTTCCCAAGCAAACAAAAACTGAAGGAATTCATCACCACTAAATCAGCCCTAAAAGAAATTCTAAGGAGGACTCTATGAGGGAAATGTTGCAAGGAACAAAAAGTACCAGAGACATCACTCCAAACATGAATCCTACAGAGAACACAATGACTCTAAACCCATATTTTTCAATAATAAACCTGAATGTAAGTGAACTAAATGCTCCAATCAAAAGACATAGGGTATCAGAATGGATTAAAAAAAAATAAGACTCATCTATTTGCTGTCCATAAGAGACTCATTTTAGACCTGAGGACATCTTCAGATAGAAAGTGAGGGGACTGGGAAATATCTATTATGCTACTAGAAGTCAAAAGAAAGCTGGAGTAGCCATACTTATATCAGAAAAACAACTTTAAAGAGAGTCACAAGAGATGTAGAAGGGCATTATATAATAATTACAGGGTCTATCCATCAGGAAGAGCTAACAATTATAAATGTCTATCCACCGAATTCAGAAGCATACAAATATACAAAACAACTAATAATAAACATAAGAAATCTTATTGATAAAGAGGTGCTAATAACAGGGGACTTTAACACTACACTTACAGCAATGGATAGGTCAACTAGACAGAAAATCACTAAAGAAACAATGACCCTGAATGACACATTGGACCAGATGGACTTGACAGACATATTTAGAATACTACATCCCAAAGCTATGGCATTCACTTTCTTCTCGAGTGCACATGATACATTCTCCAAGATAGATCACATACTGGGTCATAAAGCAGCCCTCAATAAATATAAAAGAATGGAGATCATACCACGCACACTTTCAGATCAGAATGCTAAGAAACTTGAAATCAACCACAGGAAAAAGTCTGGAAAACCTTCAAAAGCAAGGAGGCTAAAGAACACCCTACTAAAGAACCAATGAGCCAACCAGGTAAATAGAGAAGAAATTAAGAAATATAGGGAAACAAATGAAAATGAAAATACAACAAAGCAAACTCTTTGGAATGCAGCAAAGGCAGTCCTAAGAGAAAAGTTCATTGCACTCCAGGCATATTTCAAGAAACTAGAAAAAGCCCAAATACAAAATTTAACAGTGCACCTAAAGGAACTAGAAGCAGAGCAGCAAGAGCATCCCAAACCCAGCAGAAGAAGATAAATAATAAAGGTCAGGGAAGAAATAAACAATATAGAATCCAAAAACCAGTTGAACAGATCAATGAAACCAAGAGTCAGTTTTTTGAAAAAATAAACAAAATTGATTAACCTCTAGCCAGGTTTCTCAAAAAGAAAAGAAAGAGCACCCAAATAGACAAAATCATGAATGAAAATGGATTTATTACAATCAATCCTTCAGAAATACAAGCAATTATCAGGGAATACTATGAAAAATTATATGCCAACAAACTGGACAACCTAGAAGTAATGGACAAATTCCTCCACACCCACACACTACCAAAACTCAAATGGGAAGAAATAGAAAATCTGAATAGACCCATAACTAGTGAAGAAATTCAATCAGTTATCAAAAATTTCCCAACAAATAAAAGCACTGGGCCAGATGGCTTCCTTGCGGAATTCTACCAGACATTTATTTTTTTATATATATATTTTTATTTATTTCTAAGAGAGAGAGAGACAGCGTGAGCAGAGGAGGGTAAGAGAGAAAGGGAGTCACAGACTGAAACAGGCTCCAGGCTCTGAGCTGGCAGTCAGCACAGAGCCCGACGTGGGGCTCGAACCCAAGAACCGAGAGATCATGACCTAAACGAAAGTTGGACGCTCAACCGACTAAGCCACCCAGGCGCCCCTCTACCAGACATTTAAAACAGAGTTAATACTCATTCTTCTCAAACCATTCCAAAAAATAGAAATCGAAGGAAAACATCTGGACTCATTCTACAAAGCCAGCATCACTTTGATTCCCAAACCAGACAGAGACCCAGAAAAAAAAAAAAAAAGAGAGAGAGAGAGAGAGAGAGAATTACAGGCCAGTATCCCTGATGAATATAAATGCAAAGTTCCTCAAAAAGATACTAGCAAATCGAATCAACAGAACATTAAAAAAAAAAAATTATTCGCCATGATCAAGTGGGATTTATTCCTGGGTTACAGGGCTGGTTCAATATTTGTAAATCAGTCAATGTGATACATCACATTAACAAACGAAAAGATAAAACCGTATGATCCTGTCAATAGATCCAGAAAAATCATTTGGCAAAATACGGCATCCTATCTTAATAAAGACCCTCGAGAAAGTCGGGATAGAAGGAACTTACTTAAACATCATAAAAGCCATCTATGAGAAGCCCTCAGCTAACATCATCCTCAATGGGGAAAAACTCGAGAGCTTTTCCCCTGAGATCAGGAACACCGCAGGGATGTCCACTCTCACCACTGTTGTTTAACATAGTGCTAGAAGTCCTAGCATCAGCAATCAGACAACAGAAGAAAATAAAAGGCATCAGAATTGGCAAAGATGAAGTCAAACTTTCACTTTTCGCAGATGAAATGTTACTCTACGTAGAAAACGTGATAGGCTCCACCAGAAGTCTACTAAAACTGATCCATGAATTCAGCAAAGTTGCAGGGTACAAAATCAACGTACAGATATCGGTTGCATTTTTATACACCAACAATGAAGCAACAGAAAGAGAAATCAGGAAACTGATCCCATTCAAAATTGCACAAAAAAACCCATAAGATACCTAGGAGTAAACCTAACCAAAGATGTAAAAGATCTATATGATGAAAACTATAGAAAGCTTATGAAGGAAATTGAAGACACAATGACATGGAAAAACATTCCATGCTCATGGATCAGAAGAACAAATATAGTTAAAATGTCATTACTACCCAAAGCAATCTACACATTCAATGCAATCCCAATCAAAATTGCACCAGCATTCTTCTCAAAGCTAGGGCAAACTATCCTAAAATTTGTATGGAATCACAAAAGACCCTGAGTAGCTAAAGTAATACTGAAGAAGAAAGCCAAAACGGGAGGCATCCCAATACCAGATTTTAGCCTCTACTCCAAAGCTATAATCATCAAGACACTATGGTATCAACACAAAAACAGACACATAGACCAATGGAATAGAATAGAGAACTCAGAATTGGACCCACAAATGTATGACCAACTAATCTTTCACAAAGCAGGAAAGAGTATCCAATGGAAAAAAGACAGCCTCGTTAACAGATGGTGCTGGGAGAACTGGACAGAAACATGCAGAAGAATGAAACTAGACCACTTTCTTACAGCATACATAAAAATGAACTCAAAATGGATAAAGAACCTGAACGTGACACAGGAAAACGTCAAAACCCTAGAGGAGAAAGCAGGGAACAACCTCCTCTACCTCAGCCGCAGCAATTTCTTACTTGACACATCCCCAAAGGCAAGGGAATCAAGAGCAAAAATGAACTATTGGGACCTCATCAAGATAAAAAGCTTCTGCATGGCAAAGGAAACAATCAACAAAACTAATAGGCAACTGACAGAATGGGAAAAGAGAGTTGCAAATGATATATCGGAAAAAGGGCTAGTATCCAAAATCTATAAGGAACTCACCAAACTCCACACCCAAAAAACAAATAATCTAGCGAAGAAGTGGGCAGAACATGAACAGACACTTCTCCAAAGAAGACATCCAGATGGCCAACAGACACATGAAACGATGCTCAGGTCACTCATCGTCAGAGAGATACAAACCAAAACCACACTGAGATACCACCTCACGCCAGTCAGAGTGGCTAAAATGAACAAATCAGGAGGCAACAGATGCTGGCGAGGATGTGGAGAAATGTGAACCCTCTTGCACTGTTGATGGGAATGCAAACTGGGCAATAATATGCAATACAGTGTGGAGTTTCCTCAAAAAATTAACAATAGAACTCCCCTATGACCCAGCAATAGCACTGCTAGGAATTTACCCAAGGCATACTGGAGTGCTGACGCATAGGGGCACATGTACCCCAAAATTCATAGCAGCACTTTTAACAATAGCCAAATCATGGAAAGAGCCTAAATGTCCATCAACTGATGAATGGACCAAAAATATGTGGTTTATCTATACAATGGAATACTACATGGCAATGTGAAAGAATGAAATCTGGCCATTTGTACCAATGTGGATGGAACTCAAGGGTATTATGCTAACTGAAATAAATCAGGTGGAGAAAGACAGATATCATATATTTCACTCATATGTGTCAGGAGAAACTTAACAGAAGACTATGGGGGAGTGGATGGGGAAAAAATAGTTGCAGAGAGGGAGGGAGACAAACCATAAGAGACTCTTAAATACTGAGAACAAACTGAGGACTGATGGGAGTGGGGGAGAGGGGAAAGAGGGTGATGGGCACGGAGGAGGGCTCTTGTTGGATGAGCACTATGTGTTATATGGAAACCAGCTTGACAATAAACTATATTTGAAAAAAAATTTTAAATAAAAAATACAAATAAAATGGTTAAACTATTAATCAGTGAAGAATCCATTATTATCTAGAGCACATCATATTCACATTCTACAAATGAAGTTCCTCAAAATCAAACATAGAACAGAGTTGCAACCTAGAACTTAGAAACTAAATTCTTAATTCCAATAATATAACACTTCCTCAAAGAGAATACAGATAAGAATGGAACCCATAAACAGAGATGTGAGTGCTAACTGCATGTTATTTTCTTTTTTTTCTTCTTTTTTACAAATCGTTTATTGTCAAGTTGGTTTCCCTATAACACCCAGTGCATGTTATTTTCTATTCTCCTTATAACCATTTGGGAGCCTCTGAGAGAAAACACAGATCAAGATCCACCCTAATGATCCAGAATTCTCCTGAGAACTTGAGCCACTCCCGAGGCTGCTCATGGTATCCTTCTGTTGACTTCATTTAAATGAATCTATGCACAGTATGCCATGTAGACGGAACAGAAAGACATGGAAAATATGGGAATTTCCCTTTCTGTCTTATCCTTCATCTTGACTTTGGAATTTTACTGAGCTCTTTGGCTCAGATGACTTATGACAAGATGCCTGTAGTCTTGCAGTCTCCACCCTGCCCACTCCTGCAGCTAATACACCTGCAGCAGTTTCCCCCTCAACAGTGAGATGTTTTTACTAGCTTCGACATGCTAATTTGATCCTTTTTCCTCCACCAGATGAGAAAATGTTGGTAAGATTATTAAAGGGATGGAAATAGTAGGCACAAGTTGAACAAAAGTAATAACCTAGCATATATTGGGAGTGAGTTGGTTTCTATCTCTTCATAAATCTGGTTTTTTAAAATTCAACTAATTCTGTCCAATCAGATTCTTAGGGCTAAGTCTTCGGTAATAGATCTAGCCAACATTTTTATCCACAGTGGATCTACTTTATCAAATCACAACTACAGTGTCAAATTCCCTGTGAAGAAGATTCATGGCCCTCATCTAAAGGAGACATAAGCAGAATTTCCATGGAATCAGTATTGGTCTTGATCCTTTGAGTGGGGATTTTTATGCCTCTGTTGAGCTGGGCTTGGAAGACTGTAAGTGGGTATGGAGGGCAGGAAATAGGTGATTTTGAGCACAAAAGATCTTGGAAGCAGAACTGAAATTTAGTACTTTTTTTAAATTGATTCCTATGGGTTCCCTCAGAATCTTCTTCCTAAAAGTAATGTCAGATTAGACAACGCATGGCCCTACGATCCTATCATATTGTTTGATTCATAATATACATCATTTTAGAAAAATGAACTTAAAAGTTAATGTCAAATTTAGGGAAAAGGCAAAAAAATGGAGAGAAAGTTTCCAATATTAACATGATTTTCTTTCAAAAGCTTGACCCTGGGGGTAAAATTCACAGTCACCTGGAGGAACATTTTCTCCTCCACATTTGCAATAAGGAGAGGAGATAAAAGGAGAGGTCAGGAGAGGTCAGGGTTGTAGCCTTCTACCAAAGTGCCAGGATTAGTGAAAGATCCTATCTGACAGATCACAAGCCACACTCATCTCTGACTCACATTGACCTCTGTCTCCTGGTATTTTGACTCAGGTCAAATTAGCTCAAAAGACATGTGTTGCATACTTATTTTGTACCAGCATTTATCCTATTTGCTGTGAATAAAGGTGAGTCAGATGTGGTCCCTGCCCTTGAACATCTTACTGTCACAGAGAAAGAAAGTAATTTCAATGTAATGTTATTAGCTATGATAGAAGTAAGTACATAATGCTAAAGGTACACTTATATATTTAGTTTGTGAATGTGTTTATTTGTTTATATCTATACCTATATGTGTTTGGAGTGAGTGGGCGTGGGGAATGGGAAAAGTGTGTGATTCAGAAAGGAAGGTATTCCTGGATAATATTTTTCCTGAATGTAATCTTTAAAAACCTGTAGGTATTATCCAGATGAAGGTATAGAAATCAGCAATATTCTGTAGATGCCCTTTTATTAAGTTAACCGCTGATTATAGGCATCACTTAAAACTTTGTGACAAGTGTTTAGTTTTATGCTATCTATTTTCATCAAAACTGAGAATAGTTGCTTACCATTTAATTTTCCCTGAGCTTTAGAGCCATGCATTAATTTCTTCCCTGGGAAGTGTGTGAACTGTGGTGGAGAGAGAAGCAAAGTCAAAAGGACCTGGGGAGACTCTAAGAACTCATCAGGTAATACTTTCCACCAGATGGATGGTAATTCTGAAGTTACTATCTTAAAATAGTGTGTGGTCTCAAAATGTATTTTTTAAAGTTTATTCATTTTTGAGAGAGAGAGAGAGATTAGGGAGAGGCAGAGAGAAAGGGAGAGAGAGAATCCTAAGCAGGCTACATGCTGTCAGCACAGAGCTCAACATGGGGCTCAAACTCACAAACCGTGAGATTATGACCTGAGCGGAAATCAAGAATAACATGCTTAACCGACTGAGCAACCAGGGGTGCCCCTCAAAATGTATTTTTATGTTAGCTCTTTTGGCAATGGAGTACATTTTTCTTTAGAAGCAATTCTATATTAGTTTGATTTAAGTTATTGTTGAATTATACAGCCTCACTAGGCCCAGTACATTCATTCATCAAACTATTATTTGCTGTGAACCTATGATGTTCCTGGGACCATACTGTCACTGAGGATGAAACATGCCTATAGTTCGGTTCCTCCTATCTGAGATTCTCTGGCCTCAGGAGCTGAGTCTTTTTCCTCCAGTATCAAGCATGTAGTTGGTCAATAACATTTGATCAACAAATAAGGAGACTGAATATTCAAAGAGTGATGAATGTTCAAGGAAAGTGGTGCTAACTCTAGTAGTGGGCATACATTTGAATAAAGGGATTATGTCCTACAAAAATCAGTGGGGTATAAAAATACACTGTGTCCTACTTATGTGGCAAGAAAAATGGGTAGAAAGGTGGCCTGTAGTCAGATAGGGGAACCATAAATATGATTGTTCATATTATTTATTTATTTATTTATTTATTTATTTATTCTTTCAGTGATAAATTGGAATCTTTCATCACTTTGACTCACAGACCTATCCAGATACCTAGGACCCCATTATCAGATTACATAGAATATAATACTGTCTTTTTTAGAAAACTGGGAATTTAGCCTAGGGGTTCTTAACTTAAACTTCAAAGTATTCTTCCTTTTAGATGTGAATGCTACATCTTTATTTCTATTTTACTCTAACTGGAATTCAAATTTTCTCTCTTGTTTGAATGTTGGTAACTAAGCCAAACTATCCTTAGCAGTATCTATAACTTTATCACCAACAGAAATTAGAGGTATTTTTATATCACATTTTAATTGTCGAAGATACCTCAAAATATCCTTTAAGCTCATTATTTTGAAATTAAGGTGGTTATTAGGCCTGTCATAACATTTTGAATTTTAATGTGTTAATAGAGAAGCACATGTATTGTTACATATTTGCTTTCTAAAACTATTTTAATAACTGTACTTTGATGTGTTTTAATGTCATTTAGCATAATCAAGGTCCATCCATGTTTTTGCAAATGGTATGATTACCTTGTTTTTTATAGCTGAATAATATTTCGTTGTATATATACCACAACTTCTTTACTCATTTATACATTACTGAACACTTAGGTTGTTTCCATGTGTTGGCTATTGTTTTGTTTGTTTGTTTGTTTGTTTGTTTGTTTTTAAGTAGGCTCCATGCCCAGCACAGAGCTCAACACTCGGCCCAGTTAGGAGCTTGAACTCACAACCCTGAGATCAAGACCTGAGCTGAGATTGAATCGGACACTCAACAGACTGAGCCACTCAGGCATCCCCATGTCATAGCTATTGTAAATAATGCTGCTCTGAACATGGGGGTACAGATATCTTCTCAAGTTAGTGTTTTCATTTCCATTAGATATATTCCCAGAAGTGGATTTCCTGGATCACATTGTAGTTCTATTTTATTTTTTGAGCATCTTTTATACTGTTTTCCATAGTGGCTGTACCAATTTACAATCCCACCAACAGTGGATAAGGGGTTCCCTTCTCTCCACATCCATGCCAGCATTTGTTATCTCTTGTCTGTTTATGATGGCCATTCTAACAGCATGCGGTGACATGTGGCCCTGTGGTTTTAATTGGCATTTACCTAATGATTAATGAGTTCTTTATATATTATGTCTATTAATCCCTTGTCAGATATACAGTTTGCAAATATTTGTTCCCCCTCCATAGGTTGGTTTTCACTTTGTTGGTGGTTTCTTTTGTTGTGCAGAAGCTTTTTACTCTGATGTAGTCCCACTTGTTTATTCTTTATTTTGTTCCTTATGCTATAGGTGTCATATCCAAAAATTCATTACCAAGACCTATGTCAAGGAGCTTTATTCTTATGTTTTCTTCTAGGGGTTTCATGGTTTCAGGACTTACATTTAAGTCTGATCCATTTGAGGTTAACTTTTGTGAGTGGTATAAGATATGAATTTAGTTTCATTCTATTACATGTGAATATTCAATTTTCTCAATGTCATTTACTGAAGAGACTGTCTTTCCTTCAATGAACATTCTTTATTCCCCTTGCAAATATTAGTTGTCCACATATATTTGGGCTTATTTCTCGGTTCTCAATTCTGTCCCATTGGCTTATTTGTCTCCATTTATGCTAGTAGCATACTGGCGTTGATGACTATAGCTTTATCATATAGCTTTTTAGCTTGAAAGCAGGAAATGTGATGCCTCTTGCTTTGTTATTCTTTCTCAGGACTACTTAGGCTATTTGGGGTATTTTGTGGCTCCATATCACTTTTAGGAGTGTTTTATATACTTCTGTAAAAAATGCCATTGGGACTCTCCATAAGGATTGAATCTATAGATGGCTTTTGGTAGTATTGACATTTTAATAGTATTAATTCTTCCAATTATGAATATGGGATAGCTTTCCATTTATTTGTGTCTTTGATTTCTTTCATCAATGTCTTATAGTTTATGATTCATAATGAGAATTTTCACCACCTTAGTTAAATTTATTCCTAAGTATTTTATTGTATTTGATGCTAACATAAATGGGATTGATTTCTTTGTTTTTTGGAAAATTTGTTAATAGTATATAGAAATGCTACTGATCTTTTTTAAAAAAATTTTAATAGTTTTTATTTATTTTTGAGACAGAGAGAGACAGAACATGAGCAGGGGAGGGACAGAGAGAGAGGGAGACACAGAATCTGAAACAGGCTCCAGGCTATGAGCTGCCAGCACAGAACCCAATGCACGGCTCAAACCCACGAACCCTGAGATCATGACCTCAGTGGAAGTCGGTCGCTTAACCGACTGAGCCACCCAGGCGCCCCAAAATGCTACTGATCTTGTATATTGATTTTGTATCCTGCAACTTTACCAAATTCATTGATTAGATCTAACATTTTTTTAATTGACTCATTAGGATTTTCTATATGTTAAATCATATCTGCAAATATAGACAGTTTTGCTTCCTCCTTTCCGATTGTGATATCTTTTATTTATTTTGCCTGGTTTCTCTGGCTAGGATATCAAGTACCGTATATAGAAGTGGGCATCTTTCTCTTGTTCTTAGAGGAAAAGCTTTCAATCTTTCACCACTGAGGATATTAACTGTGAACTTGTCATATATGTCCTTTATTATATTGAGATATGTTCCTTCCATAAATAATATGTTAAGAATTTTTATCACAGTGTCTCTTCCATTTGGCCATTCCTGAGTTATATCCTTTCATAATAAAATGGTGATCTAGTAAATTAAAAAAAAGAGTTTTTGTCACAAATGGATATTGAATTTTGTCAAATGCTTTTTTTTTCTATGTCTGTTGAGATGATCATATGATTATTTTCTTTCATTCTATTAACATAATGAGAAATGTGCCACTGGCTGAGAACAGTTGGATATGACTGCTTTCTTAGTTCTCTACTCAAGTGAGGCTGTAGGATAGGCTCTGTGGTTGCCTGGATTCTTGGGTCAGGCTTACTAGGTGATCAGGACTGGGTACTATATTCAGTAATAGTATATGAAATCACTTCCATGCACTGGCAGGGCAGCAGGACAGAACCCAAAGCCTGTAAAACTCATTGTTTAAGGACCCCAATCAACCCAGAGTGTGCACTGAATTCCCTGGTCAAGTGGGGTCACGAGGTTTGCTCTGCAGATGAAAGAAGCCACAGCTGTGCTCTTTGCTCAAGTGCCACTACATGTAGGGCTGTTGTAAGGGCTATGCAGCCTTCAGTGTGCTCTGGTTAGCTTCTTTGGCTGGACAAGCTGAAGGCTATATTCAGTGATGAATGGGACCACAAATTAGATTTCTTGCCTGAGCACAGTGGGAGAGGAGTTCTAAAGCTGATTAAGCCTTTTGTTTGTTGTCTTTACATACTCTAAGTTTCCTCATGCAAAAGAGCCACTAGCTTTACTCTACAAACTCCTCGGTCTGCGCACTTGCCTCCTAGCTTGAGTGTCCCTGGACTACACTGCTTCTAGGAGCTGTTACCAGCCCTTTCAGTCAGATGGTGCCAGAAGACACTCTTGACAGTGGGTGCGCTATATTCTACCTCTCTAACCTGGGTGGGAGGGGAATGGACCACTCCAGGCTACTCTTAATTTCTCAGGCAGTCTACTTAGTTGGGAGGGGCTGGAAATTACCTTCATCCCAGGTTCTGAATTAACTCCGCTGCCTATATGTAGCACAGGAATGTTCCAGTGGTACTGGCTTTGCTCTGGGCGCAATTGGCTCTACCCACCCATATCTCAGCTTGAGTGCTGCTGGGCTGTACTACTTTCAGGAGTTGCCATCAGCCCTTCTGGTCAGATGGAGTCAGAAGACATTCTTCACAGCAGGTAGGGATGTGATTTAGCTCCTTTTCGGGTCATGGGCAAACTGGGCTCTAGGGCCATCAAAACTCCTTTGAGGATCTGAAACAAGCAGATCTGCACCCCATCTTGTTTTCTGGTCAGAGTGCTCCCCTTACTTGGTTCTGCAGATGAGCAAAACTGCTTGTTGGGATTAGTCTTTGGGCACTGCAAGTATGAACTTGATCTGCCAAGATTTGTGTGTTGATTGTTGTGAGCCCCTCCTTCTTTCTCTATAATAATCAGATTCCCAAGAGTTGAGCTTCACTGATTGCCCTGTAGTCCTTGTGGTGTGCGATTAGAGTAGGGGTTCACTCATAAAGCAACCCACAATGTTGAGGTGGTGCAGGTAGTCTTCCCTGGGTTTTCTTTTCCTACTAGAGGAATAGGAGGCTCAGGGGAGACCTCTCCACATGGTGCTGTGCTGGCCTGGGGGAAGGACAATCCAGTCAGCATGAAGCTGCTTCTCTTACTTTTCTAATGCCACCTTTTTTGGTCTCTTTGGAGAAAGATTGCTTCAGCCTCATCACCGTATTTTAGGTTTTTTCTCAGTGATGTCTTATTCTTGAAGAGTTGTTGGTTGTTCTTCTTGTGAGGGGGAACAAAGTCAGGAACAAATTCTATGTTGTCATCTTAATGACATCATAGGCTTTTTAAACAAACGTGTTAAACCATCTGATTAGATTATTTTTATTACTTTATTTAATTAATAATAATTGACCAAATAAATCTCTATGCTATGTCTAAAAAAGGGCACAAAAATGAAAAAATATACAGTTTTCAAAGGACTTTTTAATCTCTGAGACGAATACACGGATAATACAAAGCAGGGAGAGAAGGTAGATTAGTGCTATTTAGTCTGAACATGGAAAACTAGCCAACCTGGTGGCTTCAAATGGAAATGTTGTAATGGTGTGCCTGCTATTTTGGAAGTTTACTGATGGTTAAGATTGATATTTGGGAGCGCCAGCCAAAGCTTGGAATGGGATTGCCAAAGAGATTATGGTACACTATCCAGTTACTCCTTGGTTTCCTGGTTCTTTCAAAAACAAGTTATTTTCTCCAAGAAAAATGTCATTTCCGCAAAGCACTTTGGCTCTTTTTGACTTGTTATACCTTAGTGACCTTCTTTTCAGGGAAGAGACAACAGGAAGAGTTGTATGGCCAAAGAATTAAAAAAACAACAACAACAATTTGAGCTCCTGGGTGGCTCAGTTGGTTAAGTGTCCGACTTTGGCTCAGGTCATGATCTTGCGGTCCGTGAGTTCTGGCCCCACATCAGTCTCTGTGCTGATAGCTCAGACCCTGGAGCTGCTTCAGATTCTGTGTCTCCCTCTCTCTCTGTCCCTGCCCCCTTAAAAATAAATAATAAAACATTAAAATTTTTAAAAACTAACAGTCTATACCATCATAAGATGGGGGGGGCATGGCCATAGATGCATAAGTTTTAAGAGCTTTAGCTGATAATAAAGTGAAGTTAAATGCCATGATTTATAGATTAATTGAATCTTTTTTTATTATTAGAATTTTTTTTATTCAGAATAAAGAAGATTATTTTGATCTACTCTACATTTGCAGATGACACTAAAAATGAATGCACAGTCTTAGAAGTATTAAGTTTTGCAACACTGAAAATGTTCCAACTAAAGCAGCGTGATCATGGGCTATAAAAAGGGGATTCTTGTAATGGTCAGTAGTGATTGAGGGCAATTCTGAAGCCCTCCAAATCTAAATTATATAGTTTTATAGGTTATATGGACCTACGGTTAGCACGTAGTGACTTCTTACTGAAAAAAGAGACAAACTATGAGAGAAGCAAATCAAACACAGGTGACAGAATTCCTCCTTCTGGGGCTCTCTGATGACCCACACACCCAGAAGTTGCTATTCATTTTATTCCTGGGTGTCTACCTTGTCACTGTGCTTGCAAATCTACTTCTCATGTGCCTTGTTCAGATTGACTCCCGGCTTCACACACCCATGTATTTTTTCCTCTGCAACTTATCTCTGGCTGACCTCTGTTTTTCTACCAACATCGTTCCGCAGGCCCTAGTCCACCTGCATTCCCAGAAGAAGGTCATTTCATTCACACGTTGTGCAGCTCAGCTTCTACTCTTCCTCATTTTTGGGTGTACCCAGTGTGCCTTTCTGGCAGTGATGGCCTATGATCGGTATGTGGCCATCTGCAACCCTTTGCATTACCCTAGCATCATGACTTGGAGGGTGTGTGTCCAGCTGGCTGCAGGATCATGGACCAGCGGCATTCTGGTGTCCGTGGTGGATACTACTTTTACACTAAGTCTACCCTACCGAGGCAGCAATAGTATTGCTCATTTCTTTTGTGAGGCCCCTGCGCTGTTGATCCTGGCATCCACAGACACTCGCACTTCTGAGATGGTCATTTTCCTCATGGGTGTTGTGATTCTCCTCATACCTGTTTCCCTAATTCTAGTATCCTATAGACACATCATTGTAACTGTGGTCAGGATGAAGTCAGCTGTGGGGAGGCTTAAGGCATTCTCTACCTATGGCTCCCATCTCATGGTGGTCATCCTTTTTTATGGGTCAGCGATTGTCACTTACATGACTCCAAAGTCTTGCAAAGAACAGGAAAAACTGGTGTCTGTGTTCTATGCAATGGTAACACCCATGCTTAATCCCCTCATCTATAGCCTGAGAAACAAGGATGTGAAGGGAGCTCTGAGGAAAGTAGCCACAAGGAATTTCTCATGCAGGCTTGAAATCTTCCACTGCCAGTGAGACCCTCTTGGCTCCTTACTTATAAGACTTGCTGAGTAGCTCCCTTAGCAAGATTGGAATATTGTAAGGTCCTTGGGCCTTGTTGTGGACCCACCCTCCATCCTTCATCTAGCACTTCCTTTGTAGAAGAAGAAGGACAATATTTCATGGACCAACACAATGAGGGTCTGCTCCCTTCTTGTTTTTTTGGCATCTAAAGAACATTCATATTTTATTAACTCTGGAACCTATAAAATCTGTCTTTTTAAAATCATGTTTTATATATTACTATCAATCTATCCCAGATCCTATGCCAACTCTTATGTTTTGAATCCCTTTGCATTATCAAATAATCAATAAATTAACAAACATTACTTAATCACTATGAGCTAGGTGTACATGTATGTGTTCCTGCACATGAGTTTGTATGTGTGTTTGAAGTGGGTAGTGAAGAGCATGGTACAATGAAGCAGAATATATGAGTTCTGCTGTCCTTCTTACACTCTGCTCACACCCCTAATAAGGGACATGAATATTTTATCTATCATATAAAGGTAAATACAGGATTTTGGAAGCTAACAAGAGATAGTGACATCCCAGGGCTAGCAAGAGTTAGAAAGAAGCAGGTACCAACCCTGGGCCTAAAGGACAATTAGAGCTTGGAAAGCCAACAGACAGGAGCTGTGGACTTAGGTGTATGGAAGTGAGAAAGCCACAGGAATAAGTATTTCAAGTTCATTCTCTACCTATCTTCTGACTTCCTGTTACTGTATTAAAATAAAATCCAGGATAAGCTCCCCATCTGAAGATACTTATTTTAATTCTGTCTACAAAGTCCTTTTTCCTTTGTAAGGTAACATATTTATATGTCCTGGGATTAGGACATGGACATCTTTGGGGAATCCTTGTTCTGCCTGCCATCCAAGGACAAGTAAAATAAATGTAAAGGAGTGATTAAAGTTTGGTTACAACTGGGGATTATAAATGTATAGGGGTGTCAATCCACTTAGCTGTGTGATTGCTGCTATCCAAACAGAACCCCATGATCTATCTTTTCTTTTACAAATTCCTGTAGTGACAATTTAGAACGTGCTGCCCTTCTAGGTTCCTTGCTACATGAGAGCCCTTGATACCTGTGTGGGGGATTGAAATAGCCCTGTTCCCTCCATAGCACACAGAGATAGAGTTATAGAGTTTGTGGAGAGGACATGCCTATGCAGTGAATGCTATTTCACTCTGTTAATTTCACTAATTAACACAAAGCTGTGGTGCACACATCCCAAGTCTGCTATTTTACAGGAATCCAGAGTTGGGCTATGTTCACTAGATAAAACCATAAAGACAGGCTGCTACACTGGTTGAGTGATATGCAGGCTTAAAAAGGACAGCTGATTTCACCTGATCAAAACAAGATTACATAAAATGTTTAGTAAACAAGGAATCTTTGGGTTATTCACAGAAGTTTCCTAGAATTTTGTACACTTACACTGAACTTTGGATTCCTTGACACAGCTTCTGTCAAGCAACTCTCATATCCAAGGTGAATAATTTGAGATTGAGGCTGTGTCCATGTTGAGTAGTCTTTCTCCAGATAAGACACAAACCAATTATTGTAGTGGAGGAAGAAGTCCTAATATGCTATCCCTCTAAAAATGGGTACTTTATAAGCCAGTAGAGGTTTTTAAGTATTGCTTTATTATTTCTCTTTACCACTAGAACATAAATTCCACAAGGTAAGAAATTTGTCTATTTTATTCAGGAATCAGTGTTCAGAGCTTAAACAGAGTCTGACACATGCTGAATGCACTGAAAATTTTGAGTTCGAACTCAAAGTTTGCTGAAAAAAAGTGAGTGAAAGAATGAAACAAAACTCTTATTTATTATCACCATTATCATATATGTACCTTGTAAACAAAAAAGATCCTTGAAAGTGGCAGTAGAGCTTTTGGACAAATAGAAAAATGCAAAGCTGAAGATTATAAAAAGACATGGGTGAAGAAGTTCAACAAAGTTAAAACGAGTGAAGAATGGCAAATTGTAGTGATGTTATCAACCTCCAGATAGGCTCCTAATCTCTGTAAGATAGTGGCATCCTCAGATGCACTGATACCACAGTCCCACAGAATCCTGGGCCTACAGAAGTTCTCTTTCCTCACTCATGATCTTTCATTCAGAAACGGATCCTATTAAAGTCCAAAATTCTAGTGGGTAGAGCATGACTCCTAGACTGAGGAGAGACCAAACCCATTTGAAGAATTTTTTTTTCTCCTTTGTCCTTGCCTTCCACCCCTTCAGTTTCCGTCTCCAGTCAATCAGAGTTTCTGAGGGCCCAGGGTCCTACGTATGACTCGCCTCAGTGCAGACTTCACTTCACTGTTCCTTAAGCTGTAGATGATGGGGTTCAACATGGGAGTCACCACTGTGTAGGACAGCGAAAGCAGCTTCTTGCTCTCAGGAGAGGTGCTGGACCGGGGTCGGAAGTATGTGAGGATGGCAGTGCTGTAGAAGAGGGACACAACCAGGAGGTGGGAGGAACAGGTGGAGAAGGCCTTGCGTTTCCCCTCCGCTGAGGGCATCCTGAAGATAGTGGAAAGGATGCGGACGTAGGATCCCAGGATCAGCAAGAAAGGAAAGAGGATGAATAAGACAGTGGCCGTCAGAGCCTCCAGTTCAAACAGAGAGGTATCAGCACAGACCAGTGCAATGACAGGGGGGCTGTCACAAAAGAAGTGGTTCACTCTGTTGGGGCCACAAAAAGGGAAGCTGAAAATCCATGTGGTTTGCACGGTGGCCACTGGAAACCCTGAGAACCAAGAGGCAGCTGCTAGCTGGGCACAGGCCCTGCGGCTCATAATGATTGGGTAGCGCAAAGGATCACAGATGGCCACATAGCGGTCATATGCCATGGTGGCCAGGAGGCAGCACTCAGCAGCCCCAAAGAAGAAGAAGAAATACATCTGAGAGGCACAGCCAAGGAAGGAGATGGTTATGTCTTGAATGATCAGAGTCCCCAGCATCTTGGGCACAATGACCAAGTTGAAGCCTATCTCCAGGAAGGACAAGTTCCTGAGGAAGAAGTACATAGGATTTTGTAGAGCTGAGTCAGCTGTAGTGACCAGGATGATGAGAACATTGCCCATTAGGGTAACCAGGTAAACAGTCAAAAAAAGGAGAAATAGTAGAGCTTGTAGCTCAGAGGATAAGGTTGAAAAGCCCACAAGGATAAACTCGCTGACAATTGTCCAGTTTCCCCACATCATTCTTCTGCCCAGGATTTCACTGACATTCATGCTCCAAGAAGGTAGAAGTCTCCATATGGTATTCAGACCTCTATTATACCCTTAGAAAACCTCCTATGGCCTCATTCTCTACCCTTATTGTTAACAGTTGTTGCAAATCAAAAGGTGTACTTTCCAAAAAACCTCCTGTCTATGGGATTCATAATTGTTTGGAAGAATACTAGCCTTTTTTTCAGACTGAACTGAGGCACCCTGTATACATCTATATATCTCCTGACTTTGCTGTATAGAGATCAAAATCACAGCTTCATGTTGGGGCTCCTACCTTATCTTTCTTCAACATTCAGTGGTACTAAAAAAGCAGCCAGGCCAAGCATTTCTGAGGAGAAGGGTCTTAATGCGCAATGAAAGGTGATGAGGTGAGCCAGGGTATGTTGTCTGCAGAATGAAAGGGTAGGAAAGAGAAAATCAAAGAAAGTTACCTATGATCCTGAGGAGGAGAACTGAATATGTTCTAATCTCAAGCAGCTGACCCTCAGGATGATTTCAGTATTTTGGAGGAATACCCATATATTCTATATTCAATACAAATACATTCATTTCTAAACTCAGAATATTGCAATTTGTACAAGGAGACATGGAATATAGAGACTGTGGTTTATTTTGATCCCTGAGCTAAATATTCTCCATGTAGCTATATGTGATCAGAAAAGGGAACACAGAGTCAAGACAGGGTCAGACCATAGAAAGAATCTCAAGGCACTGCATATAAACCCTTTCATCAGTTTCTGTTGGTTGACTTGTATCTTGATTTTCAAGAAATATGACCTCAAGTTTTACATGTTAATAAATAAAGACCAACTCAAATCTGCAGATGAATAATGTCAAATCCGATGAGAAAGAAGTAGAACGTTTCATCAGGGCATCAAGAACCAAACTTCAAAACTGAGACCTGAAATTATGATGGATATAAACTTAAATGAAGGAATAAATCTAAAGCACTTGCATGTGACTGGTACAGTACACATGCTAACCATTGTCGTTATTATGAGATAATGCTAGATCTGTCTTCCAAAGTCTACTTCTTATCTATTTATCTACTGCCTAAACTCACTGTAGTCCCTACTTTTCAGTCTCTAGGAGAAAAGAATAATCTATTCAATAAATATTGGTTATCTTCTCTATGCCAGACACCGTTCTAGACACTGAAGATAATACAGTAAATAAATACAATAAAACATTGTAAATAAATAAAACAAACAAAAAAAATCTCTGCCCTCATATAACTCATTTTCCAGTATAAAAGACTGACTGTAAACAAATTATATAAATAGGATGTATAGTATGTTAGGTCGTTGTAAGAACAATGGAGAAGAATAAAACAGTGGAGTAGGATGTCAGCATTTGAGGTGTGGGGAGGGTCAGAGAAGGCTTCCCTGAGCAGATAATGTTTGAGTCAAGTACTGAGTAGGTACAAGATGTGGTCAGGGTGGTGAAGGAAGGAGGGTGGTGAACAGCCAAAACAGCAAGAGGGGCATCTGTGTGGCTCAATCACTGAAGCGTCCCACTCTTGTTTTCAGCTCAGGTCATTCAGCTCACGTCATGATTTCATGGTTCATGAGTTCGAGGCTCACATCAGGCTCTATGCTCTCAGCCTGGATCCTACTTGGGATTCTGTCTCGCACTCTCTCTGCCCTTCCTCCTATTTGCTGTCTCTCAAAAATAAACATTCAGAAAAAAATAACAGTGAGAAAATGCCATTTAAAATTTTCTGCTGATTCCTATTCCTATTATTTTAAATTTATTTGTTTTGAAAGAGAGACAGAGAGAGAGCACTAGTGAAGGAGGGGCAGACAGAGGGAGAGAGAATCCTAATCAGGTTCTGTGCTGTCAGCGCAGAGCCTGATGTGGGTGCTGTCAGTGTGGAGCCCCATCCAGGTCTCAGTCTTACAGTTAGTGAGATCATGACCTGAGCCAAAACCAGGAGTCAGGCACTTAACCAACTGAGCCATCCAGGTGCCTGTAAGTTTTCTATGAAAACTTTGATACTTTGTCAATTTCCAAGTAAGAGTTAACACTTAATGAGCACCAGATAAATGCCAGACACTATGCCAAGTGGTTTGCATGCATTATGTTAAGTGTCGCAACAAGCTGAAGATATAAGGATTGCTAGTAGTCCCACTTTACAGCTGAGGAGGCACAGAGAAGTTGAATAATTTTTCCAAGGTTACACAGCCAGCAAATGGTGGCATCGGGGTATGCCTTTTGGGCAGTTTGACTCTGAGTCATGGCTTTACCCATCAGGGGACTTACCCACTCTGAAAATGGAAATGAGTCTGAGCTCATAGGTGAGGGCAAGCTGGAGTTTTTGGCATAAGGTGGTAGTAACAGAGCAGAAAGCAAAACAAATTCTAGAGACGATTAGAACGTTTCAAGGTATTAGCAACACTGGAGAGCTGGAATACCACTCTCATGATCCTAATATTAGAATAATTATTAATTTATGTCTCCATCTCATACTTTAGATGGTGTACTACTTGAAAGTAGGAATCGTGTAGAAAATTTAACTTTTTATCTCAATTCCAGGCAAGGTAGATGCCCATTAAATTGTTAATAAACAAATGAAGAATGAACAAAATATAAAAATTAATCATGGAAATATCTGTATAGGCAGAGTATGGGCACAGTGAGCTCCATTCAGAAGGAATTTAGATACAAAGACACATACGTCAATGATACAGCCTCAAACAATTTACACAGATTTAAAGAGTGATAAGGGTTATAAATGGATGTATAAATTACATCCATCATCTTCCTCTACCCCAAGCCTCCTCCTTTTATCTACCTCATTTCAGGAAATGACACCACCCAGGCTGCATGACCCAGGAGTTGGGACAAAAATCCTTTAATTCAACCCCAAACTTTATTATTTTTCCTAAACACCAATTCAGTGTCACCTTCTACATCCCTACTCTTATCTTCTCTGGCCTGGAATATTGCAGGAACCCGATTCTAGTTCATTCTCTACAAGCCATCCTTGACTTGTGTGTGCTCTGACAGCAACTCCAATTAAGTTACTCACCTGCTCACTGTCTATTGTCCCTGGGAAAAGTACAAAACCTTTAAGAAGGTTTTTTTTCTCTGGTATCTGCTTAGTTTTCCAGATTCAAATCCCTACACAGCTGATGCTCTGTTTACACAAAAATGCTCTCTGTTCTTTCACCCCTCCTTGTACCTATGCACCTGGCTTTCTACTTTTGGAAACCTCTTCTTGCAATTATGTATACTTTCTTCTGATCTTGCAAGTCTCTGCTGAAACATCGTTTTGTGAAGTTTCCCTGCGCTCCCTTGGCCTAATTAAGGGGTTATTCTTTAAGTCTCTTGTTAACACTTTTTACAAAACTCTATCAGAGCACTATACCATTGTTTATGGGTACATATTTTCCTACTAGCTAATAGTTAATGCCAGGAGGAAAATCTATTCATCATTGTATCTTCTGCACCTAGCAGTGTGCTTAACTCCAAGTGCTTGGTAATTAATGTAGTCTAAGGTTTAATTTTTATGGCAGTTTGATGACAGTATTGGGTCTCTAGTTGAGCCTACAGTTAAGACCTCTGAATGTGTGTGTGTGTGTGTGTGTGTGTGTGTGTGTGTTTTATAGGTTGTACATTTGGTTTTGTTTTCCAGTATATATTTATTTTTAAATGTATCGCTATGTTCTGAGAAGATTTTTTTTTTAATTTTTTTTTCTTTTAATGTTTTATTTATTTCTAGGAAAGAGAGACAGCGTGAGCAGGGGAGGGTCAGAGAGAGAGGGAGTCAAAGACTGAAACAGGCTCCAGGCTCTGAGCTGGCAGTCAGCACAGAGCCCTACGCGGGGCTCGAACCCACGAACCGCGAGATCATGACCTAAGCGAAAGTCGGACGCTCAACCGACTAAGCCACCCAGGCGCCCCTCTGAGAAGATATTTTAAAAGCTTTATTATAACAGCCTTGCATCACTCACTGACAAAGATGTCCATTTCCCTCAAATGTTTAATCAAAATGTCTCCTCGGAAAGAACCATGACGTGACGTTGGGGCATATCACTTAAGCCATATCCCAAAATGAGTTGGCACCAATTTTTTAACCTCTACTTTTTGGGCTACTTAGCAAAACTATCTGTTGTGGGGTTTTTTTTCTATCAGTGACTGTAAATAATTTCAGATATGAGATGGGTATAAATAAACAGTTATATGTACTGTTACCTGGAATATATCTCTTTAATGTAGTAACAAAGACCTCACGAAAGAGTTTGTCAAATGCTTTAGTGAAATTCAGATAAACCATATCAAACACTCATTCTCTAATCTAAGATCTAATGTCAACTTCCTTGTCAGGCTTTTTCTATCTCCTTCCCAAAATGGGTAAGTTACTTTCTCCTTTGTGTTCCCTATAGCATTTTAAAATACTCTTAGTGTATCAATGGTTTTGTATTATAATTAATTTCATATTTGTCCTCTCCTGCAAATTGTGTACTCCTTGACACAAACTAAATGATATATGTCATTGTATCCACATTACAATGCCTGATAATTACAGAGTAACGATAAACGTTTGTTGAATCACTAAGTAACATTTATCCTAATGACATTAGTTAATTGGTTTAACGTGCTGATATTTATGTTTAAAAATTAATTAAGTTTTTAGTCGTGAAATTCTTTGTGAATCCATGATGGAGCAATGTAATCACTAATATTTTTTAAATGTTTGTAAAATAAAGTGTTAAACAATGTTTTAAATTATTGTTTGGTAAGAGAGGTGGAAATAAAATGTACAATTGTAAAACACTACACAAATTTGCACTCTCACCACCATCATCATCATTACGGATATCATTATAGTCTTTATGGTTTCAGAAAGAGTCTAAACCAAATATTTTGTAAAGCAGTTAGGTAGATAGAAAATAATCCAATAAAGTGTAGCTGAGACAGACCCATGATAGTTGAAACTGGAGAAAACAGCAACATAACATAGTTTGAGAATTTCCTAATGAAATAACCAGATGATGCTACTTAGACATTGGCCAACATGTAACAAAAGGCTAGGACAGAAAATATTTTCAGGCCAAAAGTTCAGTTATCTAAGAAAATCTCAGTTAATTGGGGCATCTGGGTGGCTCAGTCAGTTGAGCACCTGACTTCCACAGGTCATGATCTCACAGTTCGTGAGTTTCAGCCTTAGTCAGGTTTTGTGCTGACAGCTCAGAGCCTGGAGGCCACTTTGGATTCTGTGTCTCCCTCTCTCTCTCTGCCCCTCCCCCGCTTGTGCTCTATCTCTGTCTCTCAAAAATAAATAAACGTTAAAAAATTTAAAAAAAAAAAAGAAAGAAAACGTCAGTTAAGGACGCTGAGGGAAATGCATATTCATAACAGTAGTTTTTCTGACTTTTAAAGCAGAGATGACCCTCCCTTTTCTTTCAGCCATATCCCACAGAGAATGTCAACACTTAAGTCCAATGAAGATGAGTAAGGGCAGAGGCAGAGGCTCAGAGCCCCACTTGCTTGGCTTTCACTTTTCTTCTCCCCTGAAAGAGCCCCCTCTTGCTGCTTACTAGGGCTGCACAAAACAATATGACAACACAATTCAAAACCTTGTACTCCCTCCCTCCCACAGTTGTAATTCCGTATTGTCCTTCATTTGCTTCATCCTTCTCTAACCATCCTTTTACATTGCCTTCTTTTGACGTAGCCTTTCCTCTCTTTCTCTTCCATCTCTCTCACCTTCCTCTTCATTTTTTTTTAAAGTGCTCTCTGTTTTCCCCAACTGAGCAGGGAAGAGACGGTGGAAGGGAGTTTGCTGGGATGATATTCTAAAGAACTGATCTTCCTGTAACTGCATTAATGCAGTTGAGGCTGTCAGGATGTTATTGATGAGGTATAATTCAGCTACTGTTTTACTTCTGGTCTTGCAAGCACAGAGCCTTGGATAAATGTAGTTGAGTTTGCAGCCATCAGAAGTGGTGAGAACTGCAGGGAAAGGGAGATTATGCAGAAACCTAGCTGAGGTGGCCTGGCCAGCTACACCTCTATTCAGAGTGTCTCCTTTATGTGGTAAAATTTGAAGATTCCATGCATTGTTTCAACAAGAAAAAAAATTTGGAAAATCCCACCTAAATATAGTTTGAGGCCACATAATTACAATGGCAAGGACTTTGGAGTCATAAATCCAGAATTAAAGTTCTGGTTATCATTTTTTATCTGTGAGTCACAGAGCTCTGACATGACATTTTATGAGTTATGGTTTTCTCAACTGTAAAATGACTATATTACAGATGCCCTACCTACCTGAAGGGTGGTGGTGGGTGTGAAATTAAATAATACATACACAGGCACTTTGAACGTTCTAAAGCCTAATACATAATCATTGTTTTCCATCCTTTCCCAGATTACCTAATTTGTCAAAAAATTCATGTTATGTACTTGAGGCCTCTGATCTCCTTTCTTGTTTCCTAGAAATGTGTCAAAGAAGACACAATATCTTGGTAATAAGCCATCATCCTCTTTACAAGAGAGTTCAAGTCTGTGCTTTGTCCACATTGTTCTTTACTTACCTCCTATAAGTGAAATTTGTATCCCATTCCAGAGAACTTCCGGGCTGCATCAGCTGCTCTCGGCTTAGACTACACTATGTTCGAACAAGTGACTCCAGGGTAGTCTTAAATATAGCTGTACCTGCGCAAGTCATTTCAGAAAATCCCTGGGTTGTGTCTGTGCCAATCATCCCAAAGGTACGCTGGGTGTGTCTCAGTCCTCATTGCTGGTGAACTCGGGTTCTGCCTTGTTCTGACATTCTCAAAGAAGCTTTGTCCAGGGCTGTGTCACACGCCCCGGGTAAATCCTAGGCTGTGGCTGAGTCAGTCCCTGTAAAGTAGCTCTGAGTGGTGCAGCATTAGTCACTCCAAAGAAGCTCTGGGCTGGGTCTGTGTCAACCACTCAGGAGGATTCCAGGCTGGGTCTCAGGACTATTTTGGTCCCTGCTGTTTACTGGGAGTGATTTCCCCCAATGCTTCCTCTTCCTCAGGTAAAGTCATAGGTGCAGTTTCTGACAGGTGTGAGTTTTGAGGAATTCCCAGATGTGCAAAAATTCACGAAGACTCTGCAATCCCATAATTGTAGGGAAAAGCGTTGCTGCACTCCAACTTTGCTGCACTCATGAGGCTTCAAGAGCAAAGGGAAAGATCAGTGGTCTGTCTATTCTCCAAGGTTTGCACCAGAGAGAGATCAGAAGAGCATGCCAGTATTCTTTTTTTCTCTCAGCTTTACTGAGATAAAATTGACATATAACATTGTATAAGTTTAAGGTATATAATGTGATGATTTGATACATGGATATATATATTGAAATGATTACCACAATAGACTTAGTTAACATGTCCATTACTTCAGATAATTACCTTTTGTTTATGTGTGTGGTGAAAATATTTAAGATCTAGACTCTTAGCAAGTTTTAATACAGTATTGTTAATGATAGTCACTATGTTGTAAGTTTTGATCCCAGAACTTATTCATCTTAAGTTTGTACCCTTTGACCAATGTCACCCTACCCCAGCCTCTGATAACAACTATTCTACTTTCTTTCTCTTTCATCTTAGCATAATGTCCTTGAGGTCTATCCATCTTGTTGAGAAAGCAAGGTTTCCTTCTTGGTTATGGAAGATTAATATCCCATTGTATATATGTATACATATGCCATATTTTCTTTATCTATTCATCTGTAAATGGACACTTAGATTGCTCCGATGTCTTGGCTATTGTGAACAATGCTACAATGAACGTGGTAGTGCAGGTATCAGTGCAGGTGTCTTATCTCTTAACGAGATAAGACAGTAATTTCATTTCTATCATTCCAGTATTCTTTTACATCTTCCTTCACTTTTGATTCTCATTGGGCTGGTTCTTTGGGAGTGTTTCTGATGTGCATTCAGAAGTTTTCAGGCATGGAGAGAATAACTCATTAGTCATTGTCTAAGCAAAGTGGAGAAGCAGCTGATAGGCAATACTGTTGGTTGGGGAAGCTGTTAACTCCTGGATAAGATGAAAAGAAGAAAGTCTGAATAACATCCCGAAAATCCTAACCCTTCTTGAATAAGAATTGAAGTTGAGGGAGTAAGATGATGTCCCTGCTTTGAGACAAAATTTTCCCAAGCTGATGAGGGCTTCATCCGAAGACTCTAATGCATATCCAAAAATTTCATATAGTGTTTCTGAAACAGGCATTTAACCACATGTTTCTTAATGAAAGTGGTAACCATACCTGACTTCTTCATTATTGTTTGCCTAGTATTTAGCATAGTGCCTACAAATATGTGCTTGCATTTTTCTACAAGCCATATTTAAAATACCAGCCTTCTGAATCACCCTTCACCTATATGACCTAAGACTTTCCATTATAATTAATTAGGATGGCATATTCAACTTGCAGTTTGTTGTACAGAAGTGTGCCACGTTTCCAACAAAAGTTGGAATAAAAAATAAAGGAGGACTAAGTAAAAGCTGGAATAATTAACAAAGGTGACTTCCTAGATAAAAAAGAATAACTATTTATTCATCTCCTTGATAGCCTTTCTCTTTGTCTAGAATATAATATAATTCCTGTTAGTTCTCATGTTTACATGGGATTACAATCAGAGATAGTGTGAGGATAGAAATGGGTACACGAATTCTCTCTGCCATTCTTCCCCACATACATTTTCTCTTCTCAAGTACGACTTACTTGCATTTGGAGGAGGAATAATTGTATTATAGGCTCCATTGGCCAATGAGCAAATGCACAAGATCCACTTTGAATGTTTGTTCATTCATTTGACAAATAATTCTTGGATGCCTAACATGAACCAGGCAGTGCAGTTTCAGTAGCAGATTTTAAAAACATTGTTCCTGGCCTCATGGAACATACAGTTTAGATGGAAGGTCAAATATATATATTATTAAGTTTATTTATTTTGAGAGAGGTGGAGTGAAGGGGAGAGAGAAAGAGAGAAAGAGAGAGAGAGAGAATCCCAAGCAGGATCTTTACTGTCAGCTGGAGCTGATGTGGGGCTCTATATCACAAACTATGAAATCATGACCTGAGCTGAAATCAAGAGTCAGAAGCTTAACCAAATGAGCCACCCAGATGCCCCATATTTGGGAAGACAAATATTAAAGAACCATACAAAAAATGTGAAATTACAGCTGTGATAAATACGTAACTAGAAGAAAATGATGTCGCTACAAAAATAGCATTAGCATTTCCCATTTCCCTGGATACAACTCTGAGAGGGGATTTGGATTACAATTTAATAAAATTATGAACAGCAATCCCCAAGTTTCAGCCATGTCTTTGGCTAACTAAGAAATAAGACTTTCAGATGCTGATTAATCATAAAAAGCTGTTTTCTCAGTCCCAGCTATCCCAAAAATGCCTCCCTAAAAGTAGGAGATGAAGTAAAAGAACTATCATTGCCCTATATAATGATGTGTGGTTCTGGATCCATTGTGAACAACAGAGATACCTTGAAACTGATGAATTAAATAAGAAGCATTTATTTCATTACTACATGTTGGACTCCATTGCTTCTGATAATTAATGCATATCTTGAGAGATGAGTTTGAATTTGTGTGTTTAATTCAAATTACTTATCTGAAGAGAAATAATTATATCAGAACTCATACTTGTAGGTAGATGCTACATTTGGAGAGGTTGCTGTATGTTGAACTAAGCTCTAGATTTAGAGTTTCAGCAGTTATTTTTTCTCAATGGACATTTTTAAATGTTCTGATTAAAGACTTGGAGTTTTTTCTTGACTCAAACCCACAGATGATGAGAAGCACTTCTAAAGGACAGACCGTGGTAAACACTGCTGAAGTTTCTCCTTAAAACTCTGGAGTCACTTTGACTAGCTCTGAGCATCCTTTGTCAGCTACTGCAAGCTTTACGTGTAATAGCTTATACCTGAGACCTTCAGGAGGTTGCCCCAGGGCACTGGGAGACTGGTCCCCGGGAGTTTTAATTTTCCCTATTCCCTATTCTATAGTCTGTCAGTAGCCAGTGGATACCTGGAATGGGAGTACAAAAGCCTACTTTCTTTGGCATGAAGCAGAACAAACTAAGCTTTATTTATCCCTTGGAGTTCCCTGCTGGAACTGTTGAGTCTGGGATTGTACCCAAAAATATATTTTTGCTCAGCTTCTTCTCCATTCCTACTCTACTACATTTGATGGTTTCTCCTTAATAATTCACATGCCCTTGAATCCTTCGCTCCATACCTGGTTCTGGGATAACCCAATGAAAGCAACTGATCCCAAGGCAAGATCAATTACTATAAGTTTAGAGAAGATGTTTCTAAAAGGTGAGAAGAGATTCATAACAGGGATATGAAGGAAAAGGCTTGAAGTTCTTGGCGAAAAAACCCTCTTTCATACCTCTTTAATGGATCCCCTCCAGACTTTCACAATACCTATACTCTACTACAGGAATTGGTCTTGCTCTAGAATCAAATCCTCTCTCTTGAGCACTGTATTTCCTCACATGCAATACACCATCAAATCCTATCAATTCTTCCTCTAAAAATTATTTAGAATTAATTTTTATTGATAGTACTCTATTCCAAGTCACCAACAGTTCTCAACTGGATTACCCATTCATTTGTCCATATTCCATACACTATTGAAAAACTGGAGAATAATTTCATAGTATTGTAAAGTCTGCATTGGGCAAAGCAAATCAGAATAGACAGAGTAAGGTGATAAACTTCAACACTGAAATTCATAAAGCCTTGGCATCAGCAGCTCTCTTAGCTGTTTTAAAGAAAATTTTAGAAGTCATGCTTCAAAAGTTTGCCGCATAATTGAGGCTCCATGTACAAAGAGAAGCATCTCTTGTTTTGGCTTTTGGTTCCTGAAAATTGGCACTGATTCCCTGGACCATATAAGAAACCTCCCCACTGGTTCAGAGCATCACATCATCTGCATTATCTCAGTGTCAAATACCCTTTCACTAAGGGTATTTTGATTCTATTGTTATAATGATATTAAATATCTACTGTGGCAACCTCCAACATCTCTGAATGCATGTCTGAGCAGTCTATATTGTCTATCCAGGCACCAGCTGTTGTTTATGTTAATGTTCTGGCTTCAAAGTTGCATATATTTTGAGTGGTATGTCCTAACCCTATTTTCTCATAATTTTTTTTTCTTTTATAGTTTATTGTCAAGTTGGTTTCCATATAACACCCAGTTCAGAACATAAGATTTTCAGGAATGCTCAAGTCATACTGAAACAGAAATAATTGCTCAGCTTTCATTTTCAAGGTGTTTCAGGTACACTGGGGAAAGACAAACATATAAAAACCAGTAGAGCACAGTATATACAAAATTAACTTATCTGTTGATAAAATTAGAATGGATGCATATAGGAGAGAATAATTTATGCTGCTTGAGGGATCACAGCGGGACCTTGAAAGATGAGATGGAAATGGCTAAAATAAAGATGGAAAGGACCTTTCAAGCAGAGAAAATGGAGAACCAGACATCACCATCTACTAATCATCTAAACTATTAACACAGAAGTGTGAATGAAATTCGCTATTTTCTCTAATATACTCAATTATTTCTTCCATATTCTTCAAAATTTATTTCCTTCAAATTAAAATGAGTTATTTTTTACCTATTATATAAGCAAAATTCCAAATGTTTGATGACAAATGTTACTGATGGGACAGTGGGGAAACAGAAACCCTTGTAAATTGCTAGTGGGAATTTAAAAAGGTATAATCAGTTTGGAGGGAAGTTTGCCAATATATAACAACATGATAGATGTAATTATCCTTTGCCCAATTTCTAGATTTCCATCTGTCAGATACACCGGCAAAAAAAATGAAAATGTTTATGTATAAAGCTGTTTTTTACAGAATGATTTAAAATTATAAAAGACTCATTAAATAAACTATGGCATATCTAAAAATAGAGTACTATGAAATTATAAAACAATGAGAAAAATTTTCATGGTTAAAGAAGAGCTATGTTGCAGTAAGATAGATCCTTTTTAAATTTTGACTAAAACAGCATCACAATAGAAATTTATACTCTTACTTCAACAAGGTTTAAGAACCTTAATCTGGGATAGAGAGCCTGTGGAAGCTCATCTCATTCTTCCTGGGATATTAGAGTAAGGAATAAAATGGATATGGGGTTATAAAGGTGTAAGTATGGGGAAAATTGATCTACTCTCTTATATTTATATGTAATGCTATTGAGCTTAGAAGAACTAACATGCTTCGAGGGCATGGTAACTGAAATAAGACAGTGATGAAAGTTATGCATTGGTAAGGATTACAGGGTTTTCTATCTGATTATTGGAGTCAGATCTTCCCAAAGGAAGAGAAAGTGACATGATGAGTTTTTACTGGTTTTTCCCTCTGTTATTATGTGCTCCCACATTAGGATTATAAGCAGTTTCATGCTGCTCACAATGTGGACATAGGAATGTGAATACCTGGAATTACTTGGTCCATACGAGTTTTCCAGGTGGTAGAATAGGTTAACCTACTTCTCTGCTCTTTTCCATTCACTGAGCTACCCAATAGTCATTTCAACAGCTGGGTTTCATCACAAAAGAGATGGCAGGCAAGGCAGAAGAATTCCAAATATGAAACTGATTGATCCCCATTCAGTACACTTTACTCTCATTTCTTAATATCTAAGGGAAGCCAATCCTAAGGCCTAAAGCCTTGCAGAAGGTCCGGCCAAGGGCATTCTTCACCTCATTATTTCTCAGGCTATAGATGATGGGGTTCAGCATGGGAGTCACAACAGTGTAGGACAAAGACAGCAGCTTTTTGCTCTCAGGAGAATTATTGGATTTAGGCCGGAAGTAGGTGAGGCTTAAAGATACATAGAAAAGGGAAACAACAAGGAGGTGGGAGGAGCAGGTCGAGAAGGCTTTATGCTTCCATTTGGCTGATGGGATCTTAAGGATGGCAGCAGCAATGCGAGTGTAGGAACACAGGATCAGCAAGCAGGGTATCATGACGACCAGAACGGTTCCAACAATCGCATAGATCTCAAACAGTGCTGTGTCTGCACAGACCAGCTTCAGCACAGGGGGGCTGTCACAGAAGAAGTGGTTCACCTTGTTGGTGCCACAGAATGGAAAGCTGAAGAGCCACGTGGTCTGCACAGTAGCCATGGGAAAGCCTGGAAACCAGGAGGCAACAGCCAATTTGGCACGTGTCCTCTGGTTCATGATGACTGGATACTGCAAGGGATTGCAGATGGCTACATAGCGGTCATATGCCATGGAGGCCAGGAGGACGCATTCAGCAACTCCAAAGAGAAAGAAGAAATACATCTGTGTGGCACAGCCAAGGAAGGAGATGGTTGTGTCGCGGGCAAGCAGGGTCGCCAGCATCTTGGGCACAATGACTAGGTTGAAGCCAATCTCCAAGAAGGACAAGTTCCTGAGGAAGAAGTACATGGGGCTGTGCAACATGGGGTCAGCCAAGGTCACGAGGATGATGAGACTGTTTCCCGTCAGCGTGACCAGGTAGATGATTAGAAATGTCAGGAAGAGTAGTGACTGTATTTCAGTAGGTAGGGAAGAGAAGCTCATGAGGATAAACTCCCCAACTCTTGTCCAGTTTCCTTCAGCCATCGACACAGAATGAATCCCCAACTGCAGTCATGGAGAGAGATTCTTGGTGGGAAGAATCAGAATCTGCAGTTTTTTTCTCAGACTCCTTTTTAGTGTCAGGAAATCAGGCTGTGTCAGGATATCAGTTGGAAAAGGAAGGGTCTTGTGGTGTCTAAAAAAGACACAATGAAAAATGGCCAGAGTTTAAGTTCTGAGATGGGCCTGGGCCAACACTGGAAAAGTTGATATTTCCCTATTTGTACATTAACATAGACAGAACAGTCTTACCAAATCTGAGCCATAAGTCTTTGGAGGAGTCATCAAAGGGTACATTTTGGGAGATGATATTCATGAAAACATTTAAGCTGAGATAAGAGTCCAAAGTTCAGATTTCAATAAAAACACATAGATGTAAATATATAAAAATTTCAGAAAACTCTTAAAAATTGTAATGCAGAATAATACATCTAATAATTTTTTTTTAATTTTTATTGTCCATTTATTGTTGAGAGAGACACAGAATGTGAGTGGGGGAGGGGCAGAGAGAGAGGGAGACACCGAATGTGAAGCAGGCTCCAGGCTCTGAGGTGTCAGCACAGAGTCCAATGCAGGTCTAGAACTCACAAGCTGTGAGATCATGACCTGAGCCAAAGTTGTACACTTAACCAACTGGGCCACCCAGGCACTCCAATGCATCTAATAATTTTTTTACTCTTCATGAATCTTTCTTACTTGCTGAAATTTGGGAGGTGACTGAGGAAGATGTATTGAGGACAGTTAACACATGCGTGTGTTTTGTCCTTTTACACATGCATATTATAGAGGAGGAAACTTATCCCAGAGTAGTTAAGGAACACCGATTAAAGTAGTAGATCTCAAATCCAAACCACATCTGATGAATTCCAAAGTTCTCAGACTTCCATTGGACCATGCTTCATTAAACCATTCTATCTTAATCTGAGGACTAAATCATTAATGAATAAGAAAATTAAAATTGGAATTTCTGAAAATCACATTTTGTATGATTTGTTTCTAATTTTCAACTTATTATCATATGCCCTTATTTTCTTGTTATTTTGGTAATCTAGAATATTGAATTCTAATGGTGGAATTGTGAGATGAAACCGGAAAATAAGTAATAAAGGAATTGGTGTGCTTGGGGAAATAGATTTCAAAAAATACAAGCTTAAAAGCAGAAATAAAAACATTATTAAGTGCAGCAGAGCACAGAATTGAAACAAAGTAAAAGGGAAACAAACTTGTGTCTTTGTTTTGGATATGTGACATCAATATACTTTTATTAACAAGAGCCACCTGAATATTTGAAGCATGGGGATGGCATTATTATATATGCCACATAAAACACATAAAAAGTGTCACTCTGATGTTGAGAATGAATGGTATAGGGTGAGTTAGGGGAAGAATGTAATCTGTATACCTGGGATCAAGAAATTCAGGTGGTATGCTCATCCCTCAATTTCATATACAATCCATTTTTAAGCAGTATACAAACTAATGAAGCTCAGTGTTAGTCAGGTCATGGTGAGTAATTTGAACTTGAAGGTTGTATTTAAAACTCCAAAACGTCCATGAAGGAAGAGAAAATCATTCGGGCTAAAGAATAATGATCAAACTGATCTAAGATTTCCCTGAAGTAGTACTAAAAATTAAATGAAGCAATGTCTACAGTTTTGAGCTCAACTTCAGAAAAACCAAATACATGTTTCAAAACAACAGCAATAATAAAAGGATCATGGATGCCACAATGAATCTTAATTAGAGACTCCTACTGTCATTCAATACAACCCAGCCCTGTGCTTTTCAGAAAAAGTAAATGGAGAAAGTCATGAGAGTTATGAAGACACAACAATTCATATTAGTAGAATGAATCCAAGACATCAGAACAGTTGTTGCATTTCTCAGAAAAGAGTCTGAAAGAAACTAAAGACACATTGATTGTTTTCAACACGTAGTCTTAACAAACCCTGTAAGATACTGAATATTGAATAAGTAGTCATAATAGTCCTAGCAGAGTGCTAGGAACTTAAGAAAACTGAATTGGTGACTTAGAATATAAATTGAAGAAATTATGCCCACATTACTGAGTAAAGTTTTTAAATATGAAAATAGTGAGAAGAATAATGAAATAAAATAAGGAAAAAATCAACTTGCTAGGCACTCCAGAATAACATGACAAAGAGGAAAGAGAGACAATACTCAAAGAAGTACCAGGGGAAGAATAAATGTCTCTGACCTAAAGGAAGGCATGACTTTTGAACTGAAAGAATCCCTAAGTAGAAAACAAAATAAATGTTAAAGGACTTACACAAACATTTCTTTCTATTAGGGAAAGTTGTTGTTGTTCTTTTAATTTGTGACAGGGGAAAATTCTGTTAAGTAACTGGACTAGAGGGGTGCCTGGGTGGGTTAGTCGGTTAAACGTCCAACTTCGGCTCAGGTCATGATCTCATGGGTCATGGGTTCGAGCCCCGCATCGGGTTCTGTGCTAGCTCAGAGCCTGGAACCTGTTTTGGGTTCTGTGTCTCACTCTCTCTATGACCCTCCCCTGCTCAAGCTGTCTCTCTCTCTCTCTCAGAAATAAATAGAACATTTAAAAAATTTTTTTTAAAAGTAACTGGACTAGAAAATGATAAAAATAAAACAAAATGAATTTTAAAGGCCCATCTAAACCACAACCAAACAAAAACTTTAGCCCAACTGCAAAAGAAAAAAAATAAATCAGAGAACTCTGTTTCCAGGAAGATAGATATTTTTTCCTTATTGTTTCCACCAAGGGTAACTAAAACCCTTAGACAGTATATGCGAAAAAGTCATAAGAAGATTCTGAAAGATGGAGAAAAGATGGACCAGCTAGGTATCTCAGAACCCAAGGAAGGAAGGTCATGGTAGTTAAGTTCCCCAGGATTTCATTTTTCCTCTATAACTCAAACTACTTTCTCAATACAACCTGAGTATCTATGTAAAAACAATAGCCAACACTACACTTACAAGTAAAACATTAAAATAGAGATTCTTACATTTGGAAGGTGATACAATCTTTTGGGAGTCTGACAAAAACTGTGGAACCTCTCTCCTTCAAAAAATATATAATACTGTATGTATTTTGGAGGAAGCCTCAGATCTCCTGAAGTCCTTCTGAAGACTTCCAGTTTGGTTTCACAATAAGTTTTGGAATTTGGGCCAATGCAATAAGACTAGAAAAATAAATAAATAAATACTGGGAAGAAAAAGATAGCATTATTATAGAGGAAGATGAACAACTGTCAACATTAACAATTCAATTGGTTAGCCAGTCATAGTACTGATATATCAAATGAGTGGTTTTCCAATATTGGTTAAAAAAACAGTACCTAGGAAAAAAGTGTCAGTGTATCATTAAAATACAAAGTAGTTTAGAATAAGCCTGTTGAAAATAGGCATGCCCTTATGGAATGGAATGTACCTATATAATGTTAGAAAAATGTCTTGGACAAGTGAGGGCTGTATTGTCTCTATTAGAAACAAGTAGTATTAGAAAGATGTCAATTATCAACAAATTAATAAGTAAATGTAAGGTAACCCAAAAACATTAAGAAAAGTAGAGCAAGAAGCATCTATACTCTCAGATAATAAAACATGTGTTAATATTATCTCACATTTTTTATTCTATTCTCTCATAATATTAAAATATTTAATATGTTTATTTGCACATGCTTTGAAGAACTGTACTTTAGGCAAATAATTGAAACAAGATGAATCCTAGGAAGTGTGCATATATAAGAGGAATGCAATAAACAGCTCTGGGGCAACTTGAGGGGAAAATAAAGGTTCCATTCTCACCTTAAACAATACAAAAAAATACATCCAGTATGGATGATTAAAATGTACATACAAAGCCATAGTTGAATTTGAAAAGAACATATGTTAGTATTTACTTTAGCTTTCTGAAGGTCTTTCTCCCCATAAACTATAAAACAGAATCTAAAAAAGGTAAGATTCATTGGTTTGAACATATAAAATTAAATGTTTGAACATTAAAGGCCTAACTTAGAATTCAAAGATAAATTCCAAAGGGAGACAATATCTATAAGATAAATTTTCAGAGACTGTTGCAGATTATCTAAGAGAAACCTAAATCAAGTTATAATCATTCAATTCACATTATCAGAAATCAAATGCAAAAAATACCCATAAAGTTTCAGTCATCAGAAATCAAATACAATATTTTTAAAAAAGAGATTATTTTTCATAAATATTTAAAATATTATACATTTATTTTGGGTAAAAGGGAAAGAATATAAACATTTGAACACCGTATGTCCAGATGATAATTCTGTTTCACAGTATGTTTGAGTCCTTTTAAACTAACAATCCCATGTCTACTATTTTAGATTAAAATTATGCACAAATTTTGTCTTCCAGAATGCTCCTCTCAGTTTTGTTTATGATAGAGTGATTAAAATAAACAGTAAAGGATATTCTAAATATATAAAAATAGATCAGTGAAATAAATGGTATTACATCTATACTCCAGAATGCTATGAAGTAATTTAAAAGTATGTTATAAGAATATCACGTAGCATGGGAAAATATTCAATATGTTTTGCTAAGTTGATAAATTAGGCTACAAAATAGTATGTTCAATGTAAGACAATTATTTTGAAATGAAAAAAATATATATATATACATACCTGTATATATATATGTATACATGTAGAAACCTTCAGTTCTATTCCTTTGTTAATGTCTTAGTGGTGGAATTACAAGTATTTAAAATTTCTTCTTTGTACTTTATAATTTTTATACTCCCTACAGTGAAATATATTAGTTTTAATTAAAGAACAAACACTTGAATATAATAAAATGTAAAATACTTATATCACAAAACAACCCATAAACAAAAGGGAAAGAGGACAAACAGGAAAATATTTGCCATAATGGCAACAAATAATAAAAAGCATTTCTCTCTTTGATAAATAATTACCCGTATAAGTAAATTTTTAAGAGACATGATCTCCCAAAAGGGGAATAGAAGACACCAAAATTTATTACACCAAAAAGTGCCAATGGCCAGTAAACATATAAAAATTGCTCTATTTTGCTCGTAATAAAATTAAAAATTAACAGAAATTCAATTTCTTCATCACATTTGAAATATTGAAAAATATAATATTCAATGCTAGTCAGGAGTGGTGTAGTAAACAATACCTTATTTTGTTTGGGGCTCTGTAGATTAGTATGCTCTCTCTAAAAATCAATATGGCATACTTGTGGGAGGATCCTTATGGTTCATACATTTTGATGCAAGAACTCCTCTGGTAGAAGAGATGGAGGCAATGATTTTACACGTAAGTTTGTTCAGTGCCAACCATCATGAAAGCCAACACTGCACACATACGATACTTTTCTAATTTTAGAATATATGCTTGTAGAAAGAGGCTGAAAAGGTATATGCAAAATTTAAAAGTGATCTACTTCAACTGTTAAACAGTGGGGATTTCCTGGATTTCTAAATTGCCTACAGTGAGCTACATTTGCTATATAATAGCTATAAAAATATTACAAATGAAAGTGTTGATACTCATACTAATAATGAAACCACCAGTACTGAGTATCTAAGAGATTTATGTTTGTGCTTTACATTTATTCTCTCATTTTCTTCTTAAAACTATGATTTAAAAGATATCATTAGCCTTCCCATTTATTTATTTAAATATAATTTGTCATCAAATTGGCTAACATACAGCGTGTAATGTGTGCTTTGGGTTTTTGGGGTAGATTCCCATGGCTCATCACTTACATACAACACCCAGTGCTCATCCCACAAGTGTCCTCCTCTTGCCCATCTCCCATTTTCCTCTCTCCACTAACCACCCATTCACCCTCAGTTTGTTCTCTGTATTTTAGAGTCTCTTATGGTTTGCCTCCCATACTCTCTGTTTGTAACTATTTTTCCCTTTCCCTTCCCCCATGGTCTTCTGTTAAGTTTCTCAAGATCCACATGAGTGAAAACATGAGACTACTCATCTTCTCTACTTTCCTATATCTTTCAAAAATATTTCAAATATTCAGATATTATAATTACCTTTTTAGATCTTGATCTGTAAACTCCTTCAAAAATTAACTGTCTCAGTCCTCATCACAGGAGTAAGCCCAAGGTTTAGCCAGATAAGCAACTAATATGTGATTTGAGATGACTGCATGAATAAAGATATGAATTTGACAAAGTTCATGCTCCCTGGAGTTTCCATTCATCATGGAAATGCCCACTTTTCTCAATGACTGCCCTCCCTCGAGTCAGAACTCCACTTTCATTAGAAGCTCCATCTCAGGACAAAGTGTATAGTGTTTAGTGCTGGCGAGGAGGATCGGAAAGGAAGAGGGAGGAGAGATGAAAGGGCCTGTGGGTTCCCACAGAACTTCTGGAAACTACTGGGGAAGAAGAGATGGCACCCTGGCTTAAGAGTGAGAGACATCCCAGAATCTGGTGTCTCACACTGGCCCACAGATTCCTTCCCAGTCCCTCTAGAACTTCTGTAGCATCACCCCTGACCACCCTAGGAATCGGGGTCCACTCGTCTAGGCCTTTTGCACCCATAAAAGTGCCCTAAAGAAGTAGCATGCTCTGATGTGCTCTGCCTCAACAATGTCCCACTGAGGCTGGTCTTCTCTGAGTTAATCAGAGGCAAGTCAAACTTGGAGGAAATATATGTCCTGTGGAGCCTACAAGGCTGGTTCCGAAAGCTTTAGAGGATAGAAAGAACTGAGAAAAAACAACTAGTAATCTCAATCTTTTTGTGGTCTCAGATCTCAATTATGACGTGGAAAGAGAGGAACTGATGAGATCTTCCCAGTGTGGACACAAGAATAAAATGAGATGTCCCTCCAAACCCTGCCAAACCTGGTCCAGTTGAGCACCTGAACTTGGAATAGAGACCCTGGCTAATCTGAGCACTGACAGACGCCTTACCTGTGCCCAGTAGGAAGATCTGCTTGTTCAGCTCTGCCTGACCCTCATGTTTGCTTCATGCCTGCCCTTGAGTATTTGAAGAACTCTGGCTCTGTTGTCAGAAGAGCCGAAAGAGGAACCAGGGAAGTCTTACTCTCTATCCTGGATGAGCCATGAATATCTGGACCCAAAGCCAGGTCCCTGCTGCCCGCAGGCATGAGTGTGCACACCTGTGAGCACCCCTGGGTTGGCCATGCACCCAGTCCTGACTTAGGAGAGTTATTCCCAGCTATGTCTCTTTTATACTCAGGGCCAAGTGAAGGGCTGGCACTTGTATTTCCCCCCAGGAATTAGTGGGCTCACCTTAGCTGCTCTTTCTACCCTCTGTCATGCGTGCCTGACCTTTCTTAAATCTATTGTCTTTTGAGACCCTGATGAATTTCAGATGCCAACAGGACAGATTTCAGGAAAACAAAACACAGACACAAAGAAACCTCTTGGGTAGGAGAAGTAGCATTTTGTAGAATAAGGCATTAAATTTGAAGTCAGAATGACGTAAATTGAATCCTAGCACTGGATCTCTCTGGTTTGTGATGTTGAGCAATTTTTATTTCAAAAGTTGTGTTTTTAAGCAATCTCTGCACCCAATGTGAGGCTCAAATGCACAACCCCAAGGTCAAGAGCCAGCTAAGCCAGCCAGACCACCGATGTTGAGTGTGAGTATCAATGTGAAACACATCATATACAGATCATACACCTGCATCTATTTTATAAAAGAAAATCTCCAGGGGAGTCTGTGTGGCTCAGTTGGTTAAGCATCTGACTTTGGCTCAGGTCATGATCTCCCCACTGTTCTCGAGTTCGAGTACAACATCGGGCTATGTGCTGACATTCCAGAGCCTGGAGCCTATTCTGGATTCTGTGTCTTTTCTCTCTCCCTCTGCCCCTGTCCCACTCATGCTCTGTCTCTTTCTTTCAAATATAAATAAACATTAAAAAAAGTTTTTTTTAAGTAAAAAAAATCTCAACTATATAAATAAAATGTATTATTAGAAATTTTCTGTAAAGATATATGGGAAATTGTGGAGTTGCCTCTGGGGTCAGGGAAATACGGTACCAGAGGTCAGTATTGAGACAGACATCTACTTTTGATTGTATATAATTTTCTACTGCTTCATTTTTTGACTTAAAACATTTTTAGTTTTGAAATAATTTTAGATTTATAAAAGAGGTGCAAAGATAGTAAGAATTCCTTTTTACACTCCATACAGGTTTCCCTAGTTTTAAAATCTCACACAACCTTGTTTCATTTCTCAGAACTTAAAAAATTAACATGGGTACAATACTATTAAGTAGACTACAGGCCTATTTGAATTTGATCAGTTTCCCCACAAATGTTTCTCTTCTTTACCAGGATTCAGTCCAGGTTGCTAAATTCCATTTAGTTGTTAAATATCCTTACTTTTCTCTAATCTGTGATGTTTTTATTTCTTGCGTTTTCATGATTACATGGGTTTTTTGGTTTGGTTTGGTTTGGTTTGGTTTGGTTTGGTTTGGTTTGGTTTGGAGAAAGTGAAGTGCCTTTCTCATTACATTATGTCAGGATGTACAGTATATAAACATGACTGTAACTACCCCTTTTCCATATTCTATTCCTTAGATGTGGGTTGCTAAGTCCAACCCACAAAAAAAAGAAAAGGAAATTCATTTCCACCTCCAAAAGGAAGGAATCTTCTTGAATTTTTATCATGTGCAAATAATTGTGTGGGTGTTTTTTTTTATAGAAAGGTATTTGATACAAAACAAAACTAACGTTCTGGATTCCTTCACTAATTTCCAACCCTTGTGACCCGGAAGAAAATTATTCTGTGTCTCAGTTTCATATGTATGAGATCCAGTACCTGTAGTGACAAGGAAATGAGATTAAAGTATAGAAAACATGCTAAGCCATGACAACTGTCACGTATGGTAAGGTTCCTTTAAGAAGCTATTTGACCTGGGGCGCCTGGGTGGCTTAGTCGGTTAAGCATAGACTTTAGCTTAGGTCATGATCTCGCAGTTCGTGGGTTCGAGCCCCGCGTCGGGCCCTGTGCTGACCGCCAGCTCACAGCCTGGAGCCTGTTTCAGAGTCTGTGACTCCCTCTCTCTCTGACCCTCCCCTGCTCATGCTGTCTCTCTCTCTCTCTCTCTCCTAGAAATAAATAAAACATTAAAAATTAAAAAAAAAAAAAGAAGAAGCTATTTGACCTGGGACTGCCACTAACACCATTTCTGCAGATACTGACTTAAATCTTTGTATATACAAATCCTTTTGCTTTGTATATTATTCCTCTTAATTTTTAGCTGTTAACTCCTACACACTCATCTGATACCACTTTAAATATCATTTCCTTGAGAAGAAGGAAATCTTGCCATGTGCAACAGCATAGACGGAGGTCGAGAGTATTCTAATCAAAAACCTAATCCTAACCACTAACCACTAACCCTTAACCCTAATCCCTCACTCTAACCATACCGCTCCCCTTAAACTTATCCCTCTGGAGAGGTGTCTAAACTGCAAGATAAGAGGCCCATACCTTCACACTGGCACTAACCTTAACCTTAACGCTTATTCTAGCCCTAAAACCAACCCTAATCCTAGATATGAGGAGAAAACATATATACAAAGGAGAAATACTCAGTTATAACAGAGAATAAAATCTTGCCATTTGCAATGACACGGATGGAGCTAGAGAGTATTATTCTAAGTAGAACAGGTCTGTCTGAGAAACAAAAACAGCATGATTCACTCTTAAGTGGAATTTAGGAAACAGAAGAGCAAAGAGGGAAAAAGGGAGAGGCCAACCAAGGATCTGACTCTTAATATATTTTTTTTTATTTCTAGGAGAGAGAGATAGACAGTGTGAGCAGGGGAGGGTCAGAGAGAGAGGGAGTCACAGACTGAAACAGGCTCCAGGCTCTGAGCTGGCAGCCAACACAGAGCCCGACGCGGGGCTTGAACCCACGAACCGCGAGATCATGACCCAAGCGAAAGTCGGACGCTTAACCGACTAAGCCACCCAGGCGCCCCTTGACTCTTAACTATAGAGAACATATTGATGGTTACCAGAGGGGAGGTGGAGAGGTGATGGGTTAAATAGGTGATGGGGAGTAAGGAGTGTACTAGTGATGAGCACTGGGTGTTGTATGGAAGTGTCAGATTACTATACTGTAGACCAGAATCTAATATTACACTGTATGTTAACTGACTGGAATTAAAATAAAACCTTTAGAAAAAATGTCACTTCCTTGGTGAGGTCTTCTCTGATCTGAATGCAAATTAGGACTCCCTCCTTTTGTTCTTTCTCAGAGCACTAGGTTCTTTTCCTTCATAGCAATGGTATTAATTGTAATTGTATATTTATTTGTGCAGTTCTTTGTTCAGTATCTCTCCTCTCCATTGGACTGTAATGTCCCCAAGGGCAAGGACTCTGTTTTGTTCATCCCTGTAAATCCTGTACTTAGCAGTGAGGTTAAGAAGGATTGGGAAGTGAGCATGGAACGAATAAGATCAGTGGGGAGGAGCTTATAATAATAGTTTAGAAATAAGAACCTGGCTTGTGGTATGTAATGGCAGGGACAACGAACATAGGGGTTGAGCCAAGGTTTGAGTAAGACTTTTGCCAAGAACGAATGAGCAGGATTAGGAGACTGGTTGAGCATTTTCATGACTGCATTTATCAAAGTGCAGAGTGATGACATAATGCACCACTTTGCATGGCACTGTCCTTTTGTCCTACAACTGTTTCTGTACTGGTCCTATTCTTTTTAAAAATATTTATTGTTTATTTATTTATTTTTGAGAGACAGAGAGACAGAGCACAAGTGGGGGAGGGGCAGAGAGAGGGAGACACAGAATCCAAAGCAGGCTCCAGGCTCTGAGCTGTCAGCAGAGAACCACGTGCGGGGCTCAAATTTATAAACCATGAGATCATGACCTGAGCCAAAGACAGAGGCCTAAGATTAATACCCAGGCGCCCCTGTCCTTGTCTGCTTCTATAGCTGAACTATGTAGTTTCCAGGAGCTATGTGAGCACAGCTCTTTGTTCACTCTTACACTCTCAAGATTTATATGTAAATGTTCACTGATTAAATGAAAGAATATGTCAATGGCTGTTGGAGTCAAAAAGAAGAATAAGGGGTGCCTGGGTGGCTCAGTCACTTGAGCGTCCGACTTTGGCTCAGGTCATGATCTCACGATTCGTGGGTTCAGGCTCCACGTCAGGCTCTGTGCTGACAGCTCAGAGCCTGGATCCTGGTTCGGATTCTGTGTCTCCCTCTCTCTCTGACCCTCCCCTGCTCACACACCCTCTCTCCCAGAAATAAATAAAAATATTTTAAAAAATTCAAAAAGGAAATAAATAAAACCTTAAACAAATTTTTTTAACAAAAATAAAATGAAGAAGAAGTAAGAATTTTTTTTTCAATTAGGTGATTGAGAGAATAAGTTTGTCTGGAAGCATAGTGCTAAACATATGCCTTGACACTCGATTAGAAATGTCTTACAGGCAGTTGGAAATAAGAAACTCACATTTCAGTGAGATGTGAAGGCTAAGGAAACAATTTAGGGAGTACACATTCATTTATCCATTTATTTAGCATTTACTGTATACCAGGCACTGAATTAGGCTTCAGAAATACAATCCTGAATGATAAATCGTCTTGACTGGAAAAATACAATTGCAATGCCTTCAATGCTACAGCCATATGTGCAAGACACCGTATGTACCTGGTACAGTTAATGAGGGATTTACAGAAGAGAAAATGTTCAAGTTGAATCTTAAATGACAAAGAGAAGGTAATTTGGTACGGGAAGTAGGGGGTGAGAGGCAGGAATTGTAGACAGAGAAAGTGAGGAGAGATACACTGTCGGAGGTCAGCTCCGGCAGGTCCAGGGGTCCCTGAAGGATGGACCGTGTCGGCGAGAGAGCAAGAGAGAGAGAGAGAGAGCCCCGAGATTCTTTCTGATCACCAGGCAGGCAACTCTGTCATGTAAGTTTTAATGTCTTTATTTATAGGTAAAATGATAACAAGACATCAGAAAAAAGAATTTTTACAATGGATAACTCTTTGTGATAAGATGCTTTGGAAAGTGTACAGAAGCAGGTTTTACAGAAATATTCTTGCAGAACTATTCCAATTATAGTGAGGTTAAGTAAATCTTATAACTAAAGAATTAACAGGCTATTCTTAGTAAAAGACAGGATACATATTTGTTCTAAGTTAATAACGCTAAGGTTAGGTCATAGGTTAAGTGTATAGATGGGCTAAGAGACATTCTGTTTGGCTCTCAAGAGGATGAATGTTTTTGAGCTGGTTAATGAGTTGTTTGTGGAAACCTATTTGATGCTGAATGTGTGAACACCATGGAGCCCCTAAATGTGTCAGCCTTTGGTTTGTGGGTAATGTTTTAGCTACTCTTATCTATCCTCATCCTAGCCACCTGTAAGGGAGGATGTTTGCAGAAAGTAGGCCTTGGGGAAGGGACTGCCATACATCACTAGTTAGAAGAAGGTGTAAATTAACTTAAGTTGTGCTCTTATCTATTCCTTAACTCTAAATTAGGCTCTTTGTCTCGGGGTCAGGCTCAGTTGTAACTCTTGTGTTCTTAACCCCCTTTATTATCTAAGTCTTGGATCTGCAGGCCCATAGGAGGAGCCTTTTGACAATCATCCACAGTGCTTTTATCTAAAATCTCTTGTAAAGGCAGGAATATGCTTTTCCTATGAGGTATCTGTGTTCAGAATAAGATATGGAATATCCCATATATTCCAGATATGGAATATTGTGAGGCCTGGTCAACATCAGCAGGCTTATTTCCAACATGAGCCAGTATTAGCAGAAAGAGATATCAGTTTTCATTTCTCATGGCAGGAGCTGTGCAAACACTGTCATTTCCTTGCTGTGACTGCCATCCAGAGAGGCCGGTGCGACTCCTGGCAATATACCTTTTGCTAAAGACTTATTCTATTTCAAGTAGCTTTCTTTAGAGATGAAAAATAACTTCTTTACCCTTTCAGTGATCTCAAAGATGTAGCTCACCATATGTATACTAAAGACCCTCTATTTGTGTATATGGATCTGAAAGACTTTTTTTCTCTATGGTCATTTTGAGCTTCGTATTGCATATCATTCTTTCCATGTTATATGTCATTCTTTGCTTTTCCTCCTAACTCGTTTATAGTTTCTGCCTTTATATGTTGGAGAAGGCATATACTATACTGACAAGAACATGACATTTAGGTTCAGGTAGACCTGGTTTCAAACAGAAGTTTTGACACTTATTGGTTGTTCCTTCGTTCCAATCTATACATCTTGTAATACCTGTGAAGAGCAAATGATACATTATAAATAGGTAGCTCACGTTTGACAGTTAGGACATGCCAATTCCTTTCTTTACCCTGCTCTCTGGGAACTGGAGAGAACCCAATAATTTCCTATGTTACAAAAGGTAGCAAACTAACTGAGAATTCTGCATGACTGATCATCTTACCTCAAACTGCAAGAAATAATAAAGCATAGATTCACAAAGTTTTACCAATGGAAGTGGTCATCTGCTTGGTGCCTCTGCTGCCAAAGGCTGATTAGCTTTAACACTTTGGTGGCAGGTTTCATTGTATAAATTTTCATCTTATCAATTCCATGAGGTTGGTATTATCACCTCATTCACAGACAAGGAAACTGAGGGCTAGAGATACAGAATAATTTGCATAAACATACATAACTGGTAAATAGCAGACACAAAACTTGAACCCAGATTTTTCAGAATGCAAGTTGTTGAGGAGAATGAAAATGACTACATTTTGAGAAAGTAGAAGTGCAAGGTGTAGGGGGAAAGAAAACAGTTCAGAAGGGCAAGAGCCCTCAACTATATGGTTGAGGTATGGTAAGAACTGAAATTGGAAAAATAAGTTCAAGCTATGTATAAGAGGGTTCATATGATAGAAGAACATTGATTTCATTCTGAATATGAGGTTGGATTGTAAGGATTTTAAGCACAAAAATGACAGACTTTTACACACACACTTAGGAAGAACTCTGGAGACAGTAAGGAGGATGGATTAGAATGGCGTGTATGTGTAAGTCTGAGTATGACTGGAGGCTGAGAGATCAGCTGGGAGGCTCTAGCAAGAATCCTGGTGGGAAATAGAAGCCAATATCCAAATTTCATCTCCACAAGGAGGTTTCATCTCCATCGGACTTGTTGAGACCTGGCACTGGATGGGATCACAAGGAAGACAGAAGAAGAGGGCCAACCTATGAACGCCCAGGACAAGTAGAGTTCAAATGGACTCCAGAAATATTACAAAAGAATATGCACTTGGATGTGTGGGGGGGGAATAGCATGGAAATTCATTTTTATGATAGCAGGACAAAAAGTCCACGGGCAATATTCCATTTATGCAAGCATCAAAGAAAACCTGAAAAGCATCTGATTTCCTCAAGAATCTCTGGCCCAAGTCTGGGATCATGGGACTCTGTTGTAATTCCTCCCCTCTAAGGCCTTGGTCCCTCCTGACTTCTATCTGTGGATTCTGTCTCTGTGAGCTACAAGAGACCCTGGAGACCTGAGAGTGAAAGCCTAAGTAGTCTCTGCTCTGATGCAGCTCTGATGCAGGCTGAGCTCTGTTCTCACTGGCTTCTATCCTCAGACTCCTCCACCCTGAGGTTGTAGACTAACCAGCCTATTAATGAGCAGTCACAGCCTGTGACCTCATTAAAAAGTTGTTAATGAGGCACACTGCTGTTCAGGGAGCTGTTGACTGAGATACCCAGTCACCTATCCCAGGGGCCAGAGGGAAAGCTTATGTGACTAGGTAGGATCAGATCTGGGAAGAGGGCTAATGAACTCAGGCTGCACAGCCACACATCCTAATGGACCCATCTTGGACAGCAGGCCAGCTTTGAAGCTCAAATAAATCCCTGCTGGCCTGCATGCTTACAGGAGTAGATGCAGTCCAGAGCAGGAATGAATTGACTCTTATCTGTCAGCTCTGCTGAACATGCCTGATTTGCTAACCCATTTTGATGGAGGACATCAAATTTTGAGATTAAGGAGTGGTTTTCCTTGCACTGAATTTTGTTCTTATAATCTTTTAACTGTCTAATTATAAAGGTCTTTTGGCTGGTGTCTATCTTACAGATTGTGTCCAGCTACCACCCATTTTTCTCATCATTGCCAAGTAATATTTCTAAACTACAAACTTGATTCTTTCAACATTGAAACCCATTCAATTGACCTGTCTTGTAC